>NC_088927.1:13942500-13970000 GCF_038396675.1 Hydra vulgaris
CAAAAGAGACTATGCTGTCTAAATATATTTGGCAACTAAAAGAAAAAAATATTAATTTTAAATTAAACTGGTCTATCCTAAAAACTGCGCCTGCCAATAACAACATTTCCAAAAAATGTATACTATGTTTACAAGAAAAATTTGAAATTATTACTCATTTAGATCAAGAAAATTTACTGAATAAAAAATCAGAATTAATTTCTAAATGCAGACATGAAAATAAGTTCCTTTTAAAAAATTATAAAAACAAATGACCAGTCCAATTTTATCCTAATTCTAAAGAATTCTTTTCATGATTTTTTAATTATCTAATGTAGTTGATGCAACTTCCTGGACGCAAAATACTACAGTTATTACACAATTAATTATAACAATTCCCAACTTCCTGTGAAATAATTTTTCTATAATTTGAAAATTTTTTTATGTTTAGACATTCTTCCTGATGAACCTACTGATGGTGAAACACAGTGTTGAAGTAATCAAAAATTAGATAAGTGTTTTTACTAATTTATTATTAGTCTGTTCTTTTAGAACATTGAGCACTCTATTTGTAGAATACACTAACATAATTTATAATTTATATATATATATATAAATATTTATATTATATATATATATATATATATATATATATATATATATATATATATATATATATATATATATATATATATATATATATATATATATATATATATATATATATAATGCAAGTATGTATATATATGTATGTATGTATGTATGTATGTATGTATGTATGTATGTATGTGTGTATGTATGAATATATGAATGTACAAATCTATATTTGATTCTTAAATGTATAGATTATCCTAGAAAGAGCATATGAGTTCCATATTTCAATAACTTTTAGGAACCTAATTAATATCTTAAAAATTCCTAATGTTAATGTAGATAAACAAGATATGTTAAAAAATAAATTTTCAATTTAGCTTTATGTTTATTTACTTAAATTATATTCATAAATTACCTTCACTACGTAAAAGACGACTTGCATTGTTACAAAAATAGATTTCTGCTATTCTACATGGAGTTCTTCCAAACGAATCAAGCTGGTTGATATTAGCCCCATGACTAAGTAAAACACTTATACATTCACAATAATTCCGAGATGCTGCAATATGAAGAGGAGTGTGACCATCGTGAGCTTTTATATTGATATTAGCATCAAATCTTAATAGTTCTTTAATAATTTCTGGCCTACGAGCCAAAACCGCTTCATGGAGAGGTGAATACCCACATAACCCATTTAATGTATTAATTTCAGACTGATATGCTGTTTGACTTAAAAAAAACTTTACATCATTTAAGTTTCCAGTCTTGCATGCTTTATGTAACTTTGTGTAATCCACTCTACTCATCTAGCAGATTTTTTACTATTGAACAAGTTATAACAATAATTTGAATGTTGGTATTAGTTCACGATTCACAAAATTGTTAAAGAATTTGTAGGATATATAAACACTTTTATTGTGTGTATAAATTTCAGGGACAATTAACTCTCTTTGAAAAACTTATTAAATTCAGATTTACTGTTTGTAACAACGAAGAATGTTTTTTGTGAAACTGTAAAAAATGACGTTATTTTAATAGGAGATTAGTCTGAAAAGCAGCCTTAATTACGAGTACAAGCTTACATTCAAGGAAAGTTTATTATTTAGTATATCATAGGTTTGTGTTCTATATGTACTTTTCGGCCAGTACATCTAGTTTCACTTTCGAAATTTAAAACCGTTTCGAAATTACGCCTGAAACGTGATAAACACGTGTTTGTCACGATTCAGGCGTAAACCTTGATTGTAAATTCGTAAAACCTTGTAAAGTTGATTGTAAATTCGTAAAACCTTGATTGTAAAAACCTTGATTCAGGCGTAAACCTTGATTGCAGATGTTGTAATAACCCATTTACACCGAAAATAAAACAAGTTTTAACATTGGTATTTTAAACATGCTTTATATTTTTTCATCAAATAAAATGGTTAGCAAAGGTTTCTCAAGTAACTGTTAACCAAAGATTCCGAAACTGTTACCCAAAGGTTACGCAGAGGTTGTTTAAATAAAACAACCTCGCGGTGTTGTTTCAAAAAGACATGATAAAGAAGCAGTTTATTTAAGTGGAGATCTGATGTGAATAGGGTATAAAAGGTTTTTAAGTCAAATTTAAATGTCGTGTGATTTAGTACTGGTTTTATATATTCGTCTGGGAACTTAATAGAGTATACTACGTTTCCGTGACGGCTAAACCATTAAAATGAATAATCATGCTGTTAAGTGTTTCTGTAAATATTAATAATTGACTTTGTGTTATTGAAATCCTATTCTTGACATGTGTTATTCCTTTAGTTTTAATGGATTTTAAACACGCAACAAAAATCTATATCCAGCCAGCCCGGAGCTGTCTGGCTATAGAAAACTGGTCATCAATTTTAGGCTTTAGCCCGAAAAAATCAAGTTACAGAAATTAATACAAAAACAATACAAAATATTATATGTGTTTATATTTTACATAATATTTAATTTAGACTTGTATGCAAGTAAAATGAAGAGCAAATTAAATAAACAATTTTATTGTTTTAAAAAATTATTTTTCACCTAGCTCCTTGCAACCAAAAGTGAGGAATTTTGAACTTTGATTTAAAATACTTTATAATTTTACATACATACTATTCTTATGGGTCAAAATAACCCTAGAAAAAAATTGGCACCCCATGGTTCACTTTGGTTTCTGGTTCACTTTGATACATCATGATTTTTTGAAACCAAAACTCAATCTTTGGGAAATCATTAATGTACATTAAAAACAGCAATGTTGAAACGTTGAACGTCGACAAGTCGTTTTAAGACGACATTTTTTATCCCATACGTTTCTATCTTCTTAAGTAGGATCTAAATGATCTAAATTGTCAAAAGCTTTGAATAGTTCAACAAAGCTAAATTCTTAACATATTCTTTTAAAAAAATCATTTAAAAGAGTGTTTATTTTTAAAAAAAAACACTGTTGAAAAGAAAAAGTCATTATTAATACTAAACTCGTAATTTTGATGAAAAAAATTCATTTACTAATTTTGTTTCAATGTTTACTAAAAAAGAGATTCAGCTCATGCGGTGGTAATTCAAATACACTGAACAAGCTGGGAAATTAGGTAGGAAATTAAAAACAGATTATAACAACTTATTAAAACTATTTTAAGCCTAAACTTGAGCGCTGATATACTGCAAAAGTATAACACGAAATTCTTAATTTTAATTTTCTTTTTAGTGTGAAGTAATAAGTAATTTCGTAATATATATTCAAAAATTATATATAATTTTGTGATAAAAAATTCAAAAATTGTACTCATTATAATGACTAAAGCTTGTATTCATTTTAGGAGAACGTCGTGTAGCTTCGGACGGCTGGTAACTCCGGACACTTGATGTACCGCTAAAACTAAAAAAGCTATGTGATTTTAAATACTATAAAAGCATTATTTGAGTGAAAATATTACATATGCAAAATAATTATCATAATATGCTAAAGCAATTGGCTGGGAATGCAATATATTGTTTCCTACCACCAGAAGAGCGATGTATCATCATATCATATTTGATTGACATATTAATATATCTAACTTTTATGTAAACTAATAACTTTTTATTGATTAAAGATTTTTATTTACAACACTTATTTAAAAAAAGATTCGCTTAATACTTTAATTCACTGGTTTTAAAACTAACATTTGTGTATAAGATTTGATCGGGTGGTATCGGACACATGTTTGGATGGTGGTTCCAGACAACTTAATCCATTTACACATTAAAAATGAGCAACTTTTTTTTATATAAATGTAAAAGTGTACTTTTAACAAAGTCTTTTGACACTTTGTTTTCTGTTATTACTTGTGTACAATCTATTTTTTCCTTAAGGTGGCTCATATAGAAAAAAAAAATTTTAATAGAATAAATTGCAAAGATTCATATATATTTTATTGTATTTTTGATGGTATAGGAAACTCGAACTTCATTAAAAAAACTGTAAATAAAATATATTTTAGGCAACTTTCAACAAAATCAGAGTTAAAAAACGCAAATTTGAAAAAATTCAAAACAAAGTTTCTTGATTAATTTTGGTTTAAACTCAAAAACTTTTTGGTTATAGCTTCATTACATTATTTTCATTGATTTCTACTAAAAGAATGAAAAAATAATTAAAATATCAAAAACAAGACACAATACTTAAAAAAATCACAAATCTATACATAAGAAAAAACAGTTGTTGTGTTATAAAAATTGATAAAACTATTTTTACTTTATCCTTTTAGTACATCTGAAATCTTAATGATTAAGGAACATACACTAAAAATTTCAGCCAAAAAGCTTTTTTTAATCTCGAGATATCATGTTTTGAAGTTCAGAAAAAGAACAAAATTAAAAAGTTATGAAAACCATGACCAAAGTTTTCCGATAAATAGAAATTATTAGCAAAAAAATGAAACTGATCAATAAAAAAGTTTAATTAAGGTAATATTAGTAAGTATTTTATGCAAAATGTATATAATTTTCTGAAAGAATTATAAATTTTGAATCAAATGGTGTATTAAAAAAAAATTAGGATTTTTTTTTAAATTGAATATTTTTTCTATATGAGCCACCTTAAGTATTCGGGGTAACCCAGCTTTCCTCTAATGAGAATAAATATATGAGCACATTATTTACATTAATTACATTACCAATAACATTATTTACAATCATTATATGAGTAAATTATAATAAGTACTCGTTATAATCACCAGTGGTCGATGTTATAAAACGTTTTACCGGCGTATATGCTACTCTGGCAGAAATTTGACTCTCGGCTGTAAAAATTTGAGAATTTTTACAGCCGTGAATTTAGAGTCGTAAAATGCTTTACAATTCAATGTTATAAAACTATTTCGCATCAAGTTTTGTAGATATCTATGCCCTGAATTTATTTTTAGAAACCTATTGTTCGGATCAATAACATTTTCAAGACATAAAAGGTTGTCAAAAACAAAGTTTTTTTGAGTTGAAAATTCAAAAACATTCCGAACTACAGATTTCTTCAACTAAATATTCATATCTTTGGATCTTCAATAAAACTTTCCGTTGGTTCCTCCGCCGGAACATTTTTCGACGGGTAAACGTTTCGGCAGTAGCATTGTAAATTTTCCGGTAAATTTTGATTCAAAATATACCAGTAAGATTTAACTGTAAATTTACCGGTAAATTTTAATTCGAAGAGGGTAAATTTTCCTTAAAAATAAGTATAAAAAAATTTCAAAACTTACCAGGCGGTAAATTCTCCAAATTTTCTTGTAAATTTACCGGAAAGTTTTACCTTCACAATACTATTCGGCTGTGTAAAGTTTATCACCGGTAGTTTATGAAAATGTTTTATAGCATTGACAAAAATCATTTATGCTAGTAAATTTTACTACTGGTAGCAACTTACGCCAGTAAAATATTTTACAACATTAAACCCCTTGTTTAATAAATTACCAACAATCGATCCCCCTTTTTTAATAAATTTTCTTTTTTTCACGCAAGCTTTATAATAAAAATTGAACAAAAGTTTTATTCGCTGGTCTAGACTGCTTCTTTTTTTAAAAAACAACCCACCCTAAAAATTTTCACAGGCTACGCTTAAAATCCAGTGACGGATCCAGGATTTTTGGTGAGGGTAGATGTTAATACCAAAAGTGGTCAGCGTAATTTAAAATAAAAATCCTAGGTTTCTTTCCCGGTTGTTCTTTGCTAATGGTAATCTAGAATAAAATTACCACACATCCCATTTGCAAGTTTAGGGGCCCTTTTGCAAATTTATGCAGCTTTTTTTTTTCTTTATAGTTATACCAAGAGGAAAAGTTTTAAAGATTTTAGAACACTAACGAAAGGTTTTAAACGTTATAATATATATATATATATATATATATATATATATATATATATATATATATATATATATATATATATATATATATATATATATATATATATATATATATATATATATATATATATAAATTAGTTAAAAACACTTATCTAACAATTATCTTCGACTTGAAGTTTCACCATTGCTGGATCATCAGGAAGAGTTACTAAATCTCAAAAAAAAATTCAATTTATAGAAAAAAATATTTTACAGGAAGTTATAAATTATTATAAAAAATTTTCAATTACTATATTTTTTTGTTAACGGGAAGTTACAGAAAGTAATTATATAGTAATTATATTAATTCTTAATTACTTTCTGTAACTTCCCGTTAACAAAAAAATATAGTAATTAAAAATTTTTTATAATAATTTATAACTTCCTGTAAAATATTTTTTCCTATAAATTGAATTTTTTTTGAGATTTAGTAACTCTTCCTAATGATCCAGCAATGGTGAAACTTCAAGTCGAAGATAAAAGTTAGATAAGTGTTTTTTACTAATTTATTATTGCTCTGCTCTTTAAGAACATTGAGCACTCTATTTGTAAAATACACTAACATAATTTACATATATATATATATATATATATATATATATATATATATATATATATATATATATATATATATATATATATATATATATAAATTATGTCAGTGTATTCTACAAATAGAGTGCTCAATGTTCTTAAAGAACAAAGCAATAATAAATTAGTAAAAACATTTTTCTAACTTTATTCTTCAACATCATGCTTCTCCATCAGTAGGTTCATCAGGAAGAATGTCTAAACATCAAAAAGTTCAAATTATAGAAAAAATTATTTCACAGGAAGTTGGGAATTGTTATAATTAATTATGTAATAACTGTGGTGTTTTGCAATCAGGAAGTTGCATCAACTACATTAGATAATTAAAAGATAAATAATGATTATTAAAATATTAAAAGATAAATCAACTACATTAGATAATTAAAAGATAAATAATGAAAAGAATTCTTAAGAATTAGGGTAATTTTAGACTGGTCATTTGTTTTTATAATTTTTTAAAAGAAACTTACTTTTATGTCTGCATTTAGAAATTAATTCAGATTTTTTATTCAGTAAATTTTCTTGATCTAAATGAGTAATAATTTCAAATTTTTCTTGTAAACATAGTATACATTTTTTGGAAATGTTATTATAGGCAGGCGCAGCTTTTAAAATAGGCCAGTTTAGTTTAAAATTAATAATTTTTTCTTTCAGTAGCCTAATTTACATATATATATATATATATATATATATATATATATATATATATATATATATATATATATATATATATATATATATATATATATATATATATATATATATATATATATATATATATATATATATATATATATATATATATATATGCATATTAGGGTGGTTCTAAAAACAACTTTTTTTTGAAAATGACTGCTCGCATCTCTTGAATATGTTGTATATAATAAAAAAATTCTGAATTCAAAAATTAGTCCCTAATATTATTTAAAAAAAGTCATGTTGGATCTCAAACGAACAAAACTATATAAAAATTTTTAAAATATTAATCATTTTATAATTAAGTTTTTATTTTAGATTTTGTGAACAGAAAATTACGTCTTTTAACTTAAAAACGAAAAATAGAGAATTTGACAAGAATTTTAAATTATAATTTTTTTTGTCGATGTTTTTTTATAAAATGAATACCATTTTTGAAATTTTTATACAATTTTGCTTCGTTTGAGACCCAACAGGACATACTTTTGAAAAACTTTTTATTTAATAATACTAGGGACCGGTTTAATCTTCAAGGGTCGGTAGCAACCCCTTAAAATATTTTTTATTGAAAAAATTTTTAAATCTGAATTTTTTTTGTTATATACAATATATTAAGGGGGTGCTGGCAGTCATTTTTAAATAATTTGTTTTTAGAACGACCCTAATAATATATATATATATATATATATATATATATATACACATATATATATATAATATATAATAATATAATATAATACAATTATCTGCAATAAGAAAAAATTAAATTTCTCATGAAGTCTGTCTAGCAGACTTGAGCAGATGCCTGTTCGGCGACAATGAACTTGTCATATCGATTTTTGAACTCGTTGACGCTTTTGAATTGATAACTTGATTAGGCAACTTATTCCATAAGAATACAATCCTGTTTGTAAAGAAGTAATATCTAGCTTGGTTTTTTGTAAATTGTCTCGACAGTCTTAATTTAGAGCCTCTAACATTACTTGCAAGTCCTTGTGCTAAAAGGGAATGTGGTATGGCATTGATATGAAACCAATTTACTTCATTAAACCCCTTGAATGCTTTAAAATATTGTATCATGTCCCCTCGTTGCCTTTTTTGTTCTAGAGTTTGTAAATTGAGATAAGTTAGATAAGATAATTTCTTATTGCTGGAACAAGTTTAGTTGCTCTATTCTGGATGGCTTCTAGAGCCCTAATGTCTTTTTTTTGAAAAGGATTCCAAACAGATGCACAGTATTCCAAATGAGGTCGAACAAAGGTTGTAAACAATCTAACAAAAATTGGCCCCGTCCAAGATTTGAATGTTCTCTTAAGTATACCAAGGATCAGGGCCGGATTTAGATATGTGGAGGCCCTGGGCATATATTTTGTGGAGGCCCACTCTACCTTAAAAACACAAAAAAGATAACTCTATATATTTTTAATAACAGTGATGCGCATTTCTTAAGCATCTTAAATTAACATAGTTGAACCATATAGTTAAATAAAACACTCTACCATAAAAACACAAAAAGTTAACCATAAGCGAGACTAGGTTTTTTCAAACCGAGACGAGTCCGAGACGAGAAATTTAACAATTTTTGAAAACAAACTTATTAAAATCCAAGTAAAAAAAAATAAAATGAAAACATGGTTTTCACAAATAGACACAAATGACATTTGTCAAATGTAAACAACTTTTTCAAATATTATTTCAGAATTTTTTTGCCAAACTTTTCCAACAAGACAATGTTTTCTCTGATTAAGATGATTTGTTCTACTTTTTCTGGGTGTAGGTTGAGTCTGGATAATCGGACAACATTTCCACCTGAGCTAAAAACTCTCTCTGATTTAGTTGAACTTGCTGGAATAGCTAAAATTTGTCTAGCTAATGAAGAGAGTTCTGGCAATGTATTTGAATGCAATTTCCACCAATCAAGAATCGGAAAGTCTTTTTTGGCATCAGGGAGATATTCATACTGGCATATTTCGCTCAAAATAGGATTCAGTTTAGATGTTGGCTCTTGTGTTTCAAGTCTGACGTTTAACTTGCGCTTCAGTTTTGAATTAGGGGACAAATCTGCTGAAAGGACTATGGCAACAACATTATCCTTAACCTGTAATGCTAACCGTTCTTTTGTTGTTTGAAATTTTTTGAAGAGCTTCAAGTGAAGTTCCTTTAAAGCAGGATTTAAGTAGTTTGCTGCAGCACTCAATATGTTTCCAGTGTGACAAAGAGGAAATCTTTTCTCAATGCAGCTTTTCAAGTTTTTTGCATACAAGACACCGTAGCCATTTTTTCCATCCGTCTCAATAAATTGATCAATTTTGTCATGGATCAAATAAAGAGAACCGGCGACAGTGTTAATTGTTGGAATAGACTCAGCCGACCACGTTTCTGAAGCTTCTTTAAGTGGTGCCAAAATTTCTACTGCTCCCTCGATTGATTTCCACTGTGATGCATTGATGGTCTTTGAAGAAAAAATATCTTCATTTGCACATAAGCTGATAATTGCACTCTTTAGATGTAGGACCATGCAATCCAATTCCATCTTGTGTCAAGAGATTGGCGTAACTGTCTAAAATTGATTCCTTGAGCGTCTGATTCTGATTCAAGCAAATCAGCTGCAACTGTTGACTGGTGAGTTAAAGAAGCCAAATCTTTGCATGTTTGCAACGCATCATCCATTCCAGCAGTCATTCCAAATGAGTCTCGAACTGCACATTGCAAAATATCATTGCTGCACAAGTATTGGTCAAGGCGCTTTGACAATTTGACTGCAAGTTTCATGTTTCTTGCCTGGTCGTTCACGCAGTACATTGGCAAATCAGCAGGCAAATTTAGTTCTTCTAAGAAAGAATCCAGCTTTCCTTCATTTAAGATACCGGTGTGTCTGCCTGGGAACTGTTGGACATGGGGTGTCCAGTGATGTAGTCTCCAATTTTCGTCAATAGCATGAAAAGTCCAAGAGATGTAGCTGTCCTGAGCTCTAGAAGTCCAAAGATCAGAAGTAAATGCAGCACTTTTTAGATTTGGCGTAATCTCCGTTATTATGCTCTTCATTCCAGCTTGAACTTCTCTTGACCGAATTGAAAGCTTTCTTGAATATGTTGTTCTGTGATGAAGGCTCAGTTTAGGGTTTGCAATGTCAAACAATTTCTTGAAACATCTTCCTTCGACTGCTGAAAAGGATGCCAGATCAGTGCAAAAGTAATCCAGCATTGCAAAGTCAAACTGTTTTTGAATGGAATTGTCTTTGTCATATTTGGACTTTGTTTCAAGCATTTCGACCATGGTTCGTTGTTTCTTCTTAGGAGGAGGAAGAAGAGAGTCGTCAGTTTTTTCAGAATATTCAACGTAATCTTGGCTGTGTTTTTTTTCGAGGTGACAATGAAGTTCGCTTGTGTTTCTATCTTTTGTTTTCAAAGACTTTTTGCACGCCTTGCATTTAGCACCGTCACTTGTTTTTTGAAATCTCCAGATTTTGTTTTTTCTTGGTGACATTTTTGATCCTTGAAATGAAGCAAGAATATTTCTTTTCAATATGAACAATATGTGTCAAGTTGAATTCCACTGGTAAACTAATGAAATTAAGTCGAAAGTGCACCATTTTATACAAAAAGTTTTTTTTTAAAATCTAATTAAAAATATTTAATATCTAATTAAAACTTTCTAATTAGATTTTTAAAACAAATCTAATTAAAAAATCTAATTAAAAATCTAATTAAAATCACGGAGTCAAAATATTAATTAATTAAAAAAACAAATTTTTAAGCATTTTGTAAATTATAATAATTTTTAATTTGGAAAATAATATAATATTTAAGTCTCGTTCTACTTCTCGCGAGAATTTTCTATTTAAATTATCCTTATATTCATCAACCAATTTTCTTGCAGCTGCTTCTATCTCATTGCACTTCAGTGAATCCAGTTTTCTCAAAAAGCCGAAAAGAGAACAGGTATTCTCATATGCTTTTAAGCGTTGATTCAAAGAGGTTTGATATTGATCTATTACAGGGAGAAAGTTCTGAACCCGAAATTTTTCAGATGCCGTAAGTCTAGCTTCTCCTGGTCCTCCATAATCTAATGGAGTGAGCCGCACGCTTTGATAACGCTCGCGTGCTTTTACATGTTCATCAGTTCCAGACATCTCCTTCCTTTTTCCTCATAATCACGAAAATGCTCTCGTTTTTCACTCACAAAACTCTGCAGAGACTTCAGTGCTGCTATGTCTGTGTTCAGATCTAGTTTGGGATCTTGTAGTATATGACTTGTAGCATTACTTCGAGCAAGAATGGTGTGCCAAAATGCAGCATAGATACCAGTTTCCACAATTTGCCATGAAGATCATTTGCCTCGCAACGTGCTTTAGGTGTTTTATTTTCATTCTCCAATATATTTTGAAGTGTATTGCGGATAGGATGATATCCAGCGATAAGAGCTTTTACTGCATCGGATCGGCAGGACCATCGTGTTGTAGACACCCTTTTCAGTACATGCACCCAACCAGATTCCACACTTTTTAGAGAGTCTGTGAGAAGTGCATAACAACTTGTGGAAGCTGTGAAGAACACATACAGTGCCTCGACAAAGTCAAAAAATGCTACTGCTGAAGCACAACATTTGCTCGCTGCTACTCCAACCAGATTTAGTGAATGTCCAGCACAGGGTATCCAAGTTGCGTAATGATTTACAGCAGACACTTTAGCTTGAAGGCCAGGGTATCTTCCACTCATAGCTGAAACGTTATCGTAAGATTGCCCACGACAATTCTGAATGTCAATGTCATGATCTTCAAGGAAATTCATTAATCCACGAAACATTTCTTCCGCTTTGTGTCCTTAATTCGGCAAAAATTTCACGAATCTTTCAACTGGTCTATCTTGTTCCATATATCTGAATATTAGAGTTAGTTGATCAACATGACCTTCATCAGCAGTTGAATCAAGAGACACTGAATGGTATTTCGACAATTTTAAGCGTGAAATGATTTCGTTTAAAACTCGATTGCCCATTAGTCTAACAAGTTCTTCACAGACAGTAGGTGACAAATAGTTTGTATGACCAGAACCACGACTGGCAAGATTTTTTATGTGTTGTCCTAAGAAATCATCGTATTCTGCCAAAAGTTCTAGTAACCCTAAATAATTGCCATTGTTAGGCGATCCAATCGTTTCATTATCTCCACGAAGAGCGAGGCCTCGTTCACATACAAACTTAAGCACACTGATTAGTCGTTTAAGCAGACTACGCCAATAATGTTCACGTCGATCCATTTCATGGGCAAGTTCAGAGTCTATACGTCCAGCTTTTTTAGCACGACTTGCTGTTTTCCAAACAGCTTCAATATGATCTTTGGATTGCTCATGTGAACTGAGCCGATCCGTAACATGTTTCCAATCACAGAAACCATCGTGTGTAAATTAGGATCTCACAGTACCCATTAACTTACAGAAAAAACAGTAAACTTGATCATTTGCCGGAGAAAAGCAAAGCCAAGAACGTTTAACAACTTTTCCATTGCGATTCGATCGCTGAAACATTGTTGGTGTACATTTCCGACTGACGCTGTTTGCAGCTTTCTGGATTGCTGATTTATCATTCAAAGACTTGACATCACTGTGGTAGAAATCCATAGGGCCTCTGCCAGCCCAGTAATTGATGAGTTCTGCTGTGATTTTTTTTTGGCCACCTGCTAGTGTCATCAGCTTGTATATTCACTTGACTGCCTTGACATTCAGGCAATTCTTGCTCTTAAGCAATGTCTGTTTTCTCAACATTCTGGCTGTCCTCGGGATTTTTGAAAGCAATAGACATACTGCATGATGAAGCTGGTGTCTCATTTTCTGTAGCTGATTGACCAGTTAAGAATTTAGTAATTCGAGGTGTTTTGTTCAATTCTCGAGCCTCTCGTTCAGAATGTTCCTTTGATGCTTTCTTTTTTGCAGCACCACTTTGAAAATGTCGTGGACCTTTGTGTCTGTCAGTGTCCATTAAGTTTATCTAAATATAAATTAAAATAAATATTACAAAAAATCAAAAGCTTATTTAATCATTATTTATTCTAAAAAATACATTATATTATAAAAAAAAATTATAAAATAGGAATATTGCATCTGAATGTTTAATAAAAAATTGGGAAGGGAAGGCTTGGAAGTATAACGGCAAAACAACAAATGCTTTTGTTAATATCTCATTCAATAATATTACAAAGTTTATTATTAAACTTTATTAATAAATTACAAAGTTTATTATTAAACTTATTTTATAATGTTTATTTATGATAAGAACCATTATTCAACCAAATTAAACACATGTCTTGATCTAAATTTTTTAATGCGTTAGGGTTAGTATTAAAAACAAATGCGTTAGGTAAAGTATTAAAAACAAATCTCTTAAAATAAAAATAAGTTGATTATGCCCTAATCCTAGTATTAAACTGAATTCTTATATTAAACTTAATGTTTAAACAAACAACTTAATTCTGTTATTAAACTAAATGTTAAAACAAACAACTTAATTATTATAATAAACTTATGAAGTTTTGCAGCGACCATGCGGCTAAAGAATCAACAGAAAAAGAAATTTTAGATGTAATCTATGGAACGCCAAAGCTGCCTTAAGTGCGTTAAGTTCATAAGTTCATCATATAATGTAGTGAGCACATCATATAATGTCGTGAACAGATCGTATAATGTAGTAAGCACAGCGTTTAATGTATTTAGCGCAGCGCATAATGTAGTTAGCGCAGCGTATAATGTAATCACCACATCGTATAATGCAACGAGCGCATTATATAATGTAGTCACCACACCGTATAATGCAATAAACACAGCAAATAATGCAGTGAGCACATCACATAATGAACTGAACGCACTTAAGGCAGCTTTGGCGTTCCATTGTAATCAACGGCCAGTTTAAACGCGACCGTCGTATGAGAATATTTAACTGGTTAAAATAAGACAATCAGATTTTATTATTTCGGCACATAGCGTTTCTTCATAGTCCCAAATTTAAGCCTCCTAACTAACTCAATAATAGTTAGCGATTGTTGTATTATCAACAAATAAGTTTATATTATTGTTAAAACATAGTGATTAGCGATAGGTAATAGCATAGAAACTTTGCCTTGAATGGAAGTCAAGAACTCAATATGATATTAAAACTGAATATGAATTAAAAATTACAAAAAGATGAGAATTATTTGAATAGTTTTAAATTATAATCTGAAGATTGCATGCAATTAACATTTAAATAAGGCTTTGAATGTTGAAATTCAAACAACTAGTTTCAATTTCACATATTTATATATTATATTCAAACTTTGAATATAATATATAAGTTGAATATAAATAAAAGATGATTTATTTAAACAGAATAATATTTTTTCGGTCTCATATAATATTTTATTTAGATAAATATATTACTTTTGTTATACAGTTTATCATGGTATGTGCCAAAAAAATTTGTATGGTTGGTATATAATTTTAGGTGCTGTTACTTTACTATAATTACATTACTTTATTGTCATTGATACATACTTTAACTCCACGAACCACAAAAAACATGCATAAAAATTCTATGACAATTTTATGTGGAGGCCCCTAATTGTGGAAGCCCCTGGGCAAATATCTACAATGCCTACCCCTAAATCCGGCCCTGCCAAGGATTATATTTGCTTTATTTATTGCATGTCTGATGTGGTAATTCCATTTAAAATTACTCCAAGATTTCGCTCAATTTTTGTTGTTTCAAGGTTAAAAACAGCTCCAATATCATATCATATCAATATATATATATATATATATATATATATATATATATATATATATATATATATATATATATATATGTATATATATATATATATATATATATATATATATATATATGATATATATATATATATATATATATATATATATATATATATATATATATATATATATATATATATATATATATATATATGTATATATATATATATATATATATATATATATATATATATATATATATATATATATATATATATATAAATATTGTTTAAACTTATAAAAATATTTTCTAAAGTTTTTATTTAAAATAAAAGTGCAAAATAAAAGATAGTAAAAAAGTTCAATGCAGTACATGGTATCATTTTCATTGCATCGTCTTTACCGCCATCAGAAAGATGTAATGCGAATAATATATTTTTTAAATCGTTTTTCAAACCTTAAACCCTTATTCAAACTTTTATGAATGTATTAAGCGTTTATGAACTTAACTTGTATAATACTTTATGTTTTAAGTTTTGTTGTATGAACAACCCAACATTATATGTTTTTAAAGATCTATATACCTTTAAAGTAAAGAATAAATATAGTTTGCGAAATAATACAAGTTTTAATTTAAATTATCAAGCAACTTATGTCTGGAATAAAATTGTCCAGCCTAAATTAGATTCATCTATCTCTGTTTCTGTTTTTAAAAACAAATTAAAGTATATTATTTTTCAACGAATTTCAATATTTTTGGGAAAATATTTTAACCATTTATTATTTCCAATGCTTTGATTGTTATTTTGTTATAAACTACCTGTATTATTTTATATTATATTTATATTGTAATTTTATATGGTTCTGGCGACAAAATCGATATGATCTTCTTCCGGATTCCAAGTTTGTTTGTTTATATTACACAACATGTAAATAATGTAAACTAAAAAAAAAAATTTTTTTTTGTATAGGTTGCATCAAAGAGAACAAAAAATGAATGAAACGTTGAGTAATTAAGATTATTAGATAAAGAGCGCGGAATAGTTTTAAGGCTTATCAAATGGTGTTCTATTTTAAAACTTCATTTTCAAATTTTTATAAATTCTGGGGGGTATAAACCTTCCCCCCGATTGATGCATACTCGATATCCCCTCTAGATCCGTCACTGTTAAAAGTATGCATTTAAGAGAAACTTTCTGTAAGAATCAGGCAAAGCTCAATAGTGACCCTCTTCAAAATCACTAATTTTTTAATATGTTGTTGATATTCACACTAGAAGCTCAATTCCAAAATTTTTACATAAAATTTTCATTGGTTTTTTAGATATTAGATGTCAAAGTTTGTCTAAATTCTTAGAAATATTGATTAAATGGTGTCGTAAGCATTTTTAAACTTAAAAGTACAAATTAAATACTTTAAATTACGAATTGCATTTGATTATTGTTTATTGGCTAGTTAAGACTTAAAAATTATAAATTAGATAAAACAAAGACTTTGGCCTGTCTAAATATCATGCATCAAAAGTACGCCAAAATTTTATTTTTTAGTCTTGTTGAATCTTCGTTTTTATCTAAAGCCGGGTGAATCCCATAATTTTTTTTTAATTATATATCTTCAACTAGTTAATTACCTTAAAATATAAAAAAAACTATGGGCAAGTAAAGGCTTAGTCGCAAAATCCAACTAAAAAATGAAAGTTTAGTCATTTGGCGCATTTTGCGTGGCCACATAATTGCTAAAGCCCTGGGTTTACAAGAAGTAGTATAAGAAAAACGTTGTTCTTTTAATGATCAAAACATTGTTCTTTTAATGATCAGATAGAAAAATAATAGTTGTGGCGTATGCGCATACTTCATAGTTATTCAAAAAAACATACATGTTGTTTTACAGTTAATTTCTTAACTTATTTTTTAAGCTCATTTGTTCATAAGTTTGTTAGCTTCTTCAAAATCATTTGTTGCTAAGAAGAAATCGCAAGCTTGATTAATTGGAGTCGGGGAACTTATTCTACATAAGATGTTGTCATCAGAATATAAAATACTATCTTTCTGGTTAGGCCATCGATAACACTTTTTTCCAAAAGATACACTTTTCATGCAGTCAACCACAGCCTTCAGTTATCTGAAAATATTAAAACAAATTTTAATAAATTTATAAATAACATAATGAAACATAATACTTCTATAAGAAATAATGATTTAAATTATAATATTGTTATCAATGCTATTAGCTTTTAACTTTTTAGTTTTTTTGTTTACCTCTGCATAACTCCTAGATACCATTGATTTTTGTGAACATTTGCCATCCAATCATCTTTCTTCCATATAACAGAAAATTCAGTTGCAAGTTTATGTATTTCATCTTGATATTTCTCGGCTTCTTCATCTTCAAATTCATCGTTATCATTTTATTCAGTAGTCGGTGCAGTCAATTTTCCAACTCTTAATAGATTACTCCATCTGGAAAACAAAGATCTTATTTGTTGGCTTGAAACGAACTCATCTGTGGTAAGATGTTTTCTTATCAGTGTATTAACTTTTTCTGGTGACATCTTCTTTCCTTTATTTTCTCCATTTATGAAGTATTCATAAGGTAGTTTTTTCTGCTTTATGGAAAAACGAAACGTCTTTCTTGTTGGTAATGCCCAACATAAATTTTTGAACTTTTGATAGTATATACTGTTTATTGGGGTAGATGTGATCTTAACCGATGCGGTTGTACAATTTGAATAAACTTGCGAAGTTGCTTTCATCTTTTCAGTGTAAATCTTTTTTACTTTATCTAAAGAAGAAAATTCTTCAGATCTCTTGTGCTGCTCTATCAACATATGCCCCTCTAACTCGATAGTTGTTTCAAAATATTCCATACAACCTGTCTCCTGGCAAAAATGTAGTGTATTTAAACCATGATTTCTTTTCTTATTTTTTCCCAGAGTTTTTCGCTGAAAGTTTCTTTAAGTACTTGTGAATGGAACAATCAATTCAATTGATGGTTCAGCTGAAAGGTTGTTATATAGCACTTAAACTCCTTCTGCAATTTCATAGTATTGCCACAAAGTCATGTAGTCTTCTTGGAACTCATAGGAGTGGTAGTTGCTTATATTTGGAATTTTAGGACCTGTTAAAGTAACATTCTCAATTTTTGCAACGCTAACCATAGCGTTTTTGATGCCATATCCGTATTTCTGCTTTTGCAACACCTTCTACTGTTACTATGTCGTTGCCAGCATCTACATAACTTCTCAATATTGTTTTAGCGGATGCACTTTCCCTATCGCATTGGTCTTTTCCACAGCAAGGCTCATTAAAGTCGTACCGTAGAAGTTTAAAATTCTTATTTTTGCAGAGCTTTTACATAGATTCGACTAAATAATTAGCATCATAACAGTTAGCATTATCTGATTTCGCAAAAATATTTACTATTTCTTGCTCATCTAGGCAAAACTGATTTAGAACTGATTCAGCAATAGAGATAACAGAGGAAATACCTTGATCGCATCGATACACTATTGTTAGGTAAACGTGTTTTTTGAGAATGTCTTTTTTTTTGTTGTAAAAAAAACATCTATGTGCATACTGATGCCTTTCTTTCCAAAGTAGTCCTTCTGGCTCTCTCGAAATTTCATGGGCAATATTTTTTTTGAATAGTCTTTCAACCAAAATTCTGATTTGTCATCTAGTTGTTTATATGCATCATTCTTTGCTTTTTTTTGCTGTGAATCTCTTAGTAAGTGCTTCATATACTCTTTATTAAACATAGTTGCGAATTGTTCAAGTATTGCAAATGCGTTCATCCCAGCAGCAGCTGTGTCATTTAAACCAGCGAGACATTTTCTATGAGAAGATTTAATTGCATTTAGTATTTGCAATAAACATAATTCGGACAGAGGTTTGCATCCAATTTCTTTGCAGCTTTCGCAATATAAAGCAATGGTATGTTTTTAGCTGTTAAAATAGCACGGGCTACGGTTTCAACATCACCACTGTCATACTTTATTTTGGAAATACCATAAAAAACGTCTTGTAATAATCCACTTGAGACGAGAAAATCTAAAAAATGTTCACATTTTGGAATCGAAAGTCTACTTCTTGTAAATAAATTTTTTTGGGGTAGTAGAAAACCATTTTGCAAGGATTTCCACTTTCTGGCAAGTTCTATTTTATATTTTGTGCAGGTAAATGTGTCGCATTAAAATTGCTTTGTGTATTTATTATGATCAATAAATGCCAAAATTACCAGTTGATTTGTTGCGTCACTGTTGTTATACATTTCCACGAGTTTTTTAATTTCATCCAGAATTTCTGTTTCGGTATTTTCATTTCCTTTAAGCACTTTCAAAAACTCTTCCGATTGACCAGGTGCAATGCATTCTGCAAATTTATTTCTCAAGGTCCCTTTCATACGTTTATATTTCTTTCGCATTTGTTGCTTTGTGGATTCATTGATAAGCTCAAGTTTTCTTTTAAACTGGAATTTAATTGGACTGGTCCCAAGACAATCTGTAATACTTTCTCTGATTTCATTTAAATATTGAATTCTTCTTGATTTTGTAAAAACTCATCTGGTATAAAATCAATATCATATGCTGCTGATGTAGATTCAAGTTCAGTTTCTATTTTTGTTTCTTTTTTCTTTGTCTCGGAATAGTGTTCTTTTCAATGACGATCACATATAATTAAACCAATTGGAAAGTATGAACTATAACAGGACAATATTTGAAGTGTCATAGATATTGGTGTAGGTTGCCCTAATGTTGCTTTCTTCCCTGTTTGTAGTTTGTGATCAGGGTGCATACAATTTTCCTTGTTTCCATCCTATTCCTAATGTGTAGCGATGATATGCACATATTTTCTCTACATTGTTAAAATTTCTGCTTAATCGATTTTCAATCAGAGATTTTTCGTTCCAATGACAAGCTAACTCATTGTTATTGTTCCAATCACATTTTCATTGTTCCAAACTCATTGTCATTGTTCCAATCAAAGCTAACACATTGTTAAAATTTCTGTTTGATCGATTTTCAATCAGAGATTTTTCGTTCTAATCACAAGCTAACTCATAACTCTTTAATACCTTAAAATTATTATTTTGTTACTATCTTTTTTATTATTCAAAATCTAAGTACTAAAACCTAAATTTAGCATTTACAAGATACAGTTATAAATCCATTTAAGTAAAAGTTTTTACTAAAATTGAAAAATTACCTTTTGGTTTGTAAGATGTGGTTGTATATTTTCAGTGAGTTGGCTTGTTTCAAACATTTCGTCTACATTTGGAGTAGATCGCATGTAAGGTCCACAATTATTCCATTCAAAGCAACAAGATGTTTCGTAAGAAATATTTTTTCCTGACATTTAAACAAATGTTTTTGAAAAAAGTAAAAAATATAAACTAACTATACACACACAAAACATCGGTTGGGTTTATAAAGTGATTTATCAAATAAAGTAATCATACTCAAAATCATACTCAAGAAAAATATTCTTATTAACCTATATTATTTATATTAATATAAATAAGATAGGTTAAAGGTCAGTACCCATTTTTGAAAATCAAATTTTACTGTAAACCCAGGGCTCTAGCCATTATGAGGTCACAAAAAAAGCGCTAAATGACTAAACTTTCATTTTTGAGTTGGATTTTGCGACAAAGCCTTTACTTATAGCCATATGTTTTTTTATATTTTAAAGTACTTAACTAATGAAGATTTATAATTAAAAATAATAATTATGGAATAATCACGATTTTGGATGAAAACGAAGATCAAAAATGACAAAAAAAAAAAAAATCATTTTTCGCGTATTTTGAAGCATGATATTTAGACAAGGAAAAATATTTTATTCACCTGTTTTGTTAATTTTTGGTCTAAAATAACCAATAAACAATAATCAAGTGAAATTGGTATTTGATAGCATATATTTTGTTCTATTTTCAAGTTTAAAAATGCATTTGACTGCATTTGGTCAATATTTCTATAAATTTACTCAAACTTTGAAATCCAATATCTAGAGAACCAATAAATATTAAAAAAAAATTTTTGACACTGAGCTTCCAGTATGAATAGCAACAACATATTAAAAAATTAGCAATTTTGAGGAGGGTCACTCTTAAAAAGTTGTATTTTTGCCTGATTCTTACAGAAAGTCTCTCTTAAAACTGCATTTAAAAAAAAGTTTTAATGGTGCGCAATTTGTTAGAAACTGTTAGAAGCGCAATCTAAAATATATTTAAAAAAGGCAACAAATTTTTTTCGAGTCACTAGTTAGTTACTATTAAAAAAATTTTTTAGTCGTTAAATAGTGACTACTAAAAAACTTTTTTATTACTAATTAGGGACAATTATAAAAAGCTTTGATTAGAGTTGGTGGCCGTTTTAGCTAAAATGACCATAAATCCTGATTAAATTAATTTTTACTCAACACACGATTCCTTTTCCATTGAATAAAAACAAATTTCTATAATTATTTTTTTTTGTATAAATTATAGTATTTGTTTACCGCGAACAGAGAAAATGTACACACAGACGGTTCGGTGTCTTTAAAGCGAAACTTTTAAAAGCGAAACTTTTAAGAGCGAAAATTTTAAAAGCGAAGGTCGGGAAAGCGAAAAAGTTAAAAGCGAATGGGATGGGTTAAGCGAGAAAAAAAAAATTAATAACATTGGTAACATTATTTTTATATAAATGAGTTAATATTTAAAAAGGAAAACGCAATTGACTATTTATATTAAAATTGCTAATTTTCAAAGGTCATATATTCTAGACAAGAATAAGTAGACAGAAGACTAGACATTTTTTATAGAATTAGAGAAATCAATTAGAAGTATCGAACTCTCCTTTGGGCTTTATAAATACAACATAAAAAATGACTTTTATATGTTGTATTTATAAAGCCTGATTTTCGACTTATAATCTATAAGTCAAAAATCACAATATAAGTCTCTATAATACAGAGACTTATATTGCGACCATTATGTATGGCGTTATCTTGATCAATGTTGTTACACTTGAAATATGTTGCTGTACCTTTTAGGTATTTTGTTTGGCTACAATTTTTTTATGATGTTGTTTTGATTTGATTTGTTCCTTAAACAGGAAGCTGCACAGTGTCTTTTTTTTCCCAATTTGTGTTCAATTTCAGCAATATTTTTGTGTCAAAATTATTTAAAATTCATTTACAGGAGGTAGTGTAAGATTATTTTATTTTTGACTACTTTCTCATTTTGCATTGTGGTTGTTTTTATTTTTTAGAGCACTTCAAGGATATGATTTAATCAATAACTGGATGCATTCTTTTTGGTTGATGCCTAAAAGATTTTTTGAAGGCAGTTCTGCATTATGCATTTTATTGTAGTATAAAAACATGCCAATAATCCAAAAATTATTCTGCGTAATGTTTTTTGGATCGTTTGCATGTAAAAATAAAAATTCAGTCATTAATTGTAAAAAAGATTCTGCTTAAAGGAAAAAGGCTTATAAAGTTTCAATTGTGATGATTGACTGGTGAGAAACTTATTTACTTTTTATGCTTTAACTAAATGATTTGTTATTGTTAATAGTTATGTTATGAATTGTTTGTGACCTAAGTATAGTAAAGTTTTTTTTCTTCATTTGCATTACTTAGCATAAATATTTAATTATTTTTTATACAGATTGGTTGGTAATAGCCTTTATTATCTTATTTGTTTGATGTTCGGTATACTGTTATATGTTTTTGAACTAGATAAAATAGTTTTTAAAACAAATTACTGCAGGCTGCATGAATCTAATTTTAGTTTACTTCTTTGGAAATTTTATATCATTTATTTAGTTTATTGTATTATAATTTAAGTTTATTGTATTATTATAATTTTTTTTACAAAAAAAATGTGTAAAATGCATAACATTCCAGCTAATACAATATGTTGGGCTAACATTGGAAATGTGTTTTTTTTTTAAACATCTTTATTTCCAACAAGGCTGTAAGCAACTACTATTACAGAAAAGATGAAACTTGTAGAGCAAGATAACAAATAACAGAAAAATTAATAGATTGTGAATTATATGAATCAGGAAAACATGATGAAGCAAGTGAAAAAAAAAAGTTTAAGGAAAAAAACTAGACAAATAAGAATTTTGGGAGCACTTAGAAACGGTCATAGTAAAACAATTAGACTTTATTGAATGATGAGTAACACAAGAATAAATTTTAGTAGATAGCACAAGAGACGCTAGCTCTTTAGAGCAGTGTCCATTGTGTATTTATAAAAAATAGAAAGAGAAGCAACATGATAATGTTATGATGGTTGGAGGTTGGCTGCAAGAGCAGCTCCTTGTTTGCTGCAAGAGCATGTCAAGGTGCAAAAATAATTCATTTTTGCACCTTGTCTAAAAGAGAAAAGGCATCACTAGGAGATCCACCCAAGATATGGCGAAAGTGTTCCAAACAAGGATGGATTTAGGATTTATAGAGATAAGATATTTATAGAGATGTTTGCATTGATGTATGCTTATAAATTTAAAAACATATTATAAGTTGACAATATATTCAAAGGCTGAATTTTAGTACAATTTTTATAAGCAAATGGTCTTTGAACACTACCAGTTTGGCATTTATACTTCAAGGGTTGTTTATTGTAAACACTTTTTTTTTTCCTATGTTCTATTTATTTTTTTATATAAAGCTAATTTAAAAAAAGGTTCATAGGTTTAGAAGCTTTAATACAATATAATAAGTTTTGACACTTCTGTTCTGAACAAGAATAATTTATTAAACATCATATGAATTAAAATATCAACTAGTTTTTTAACCTCTTCTTCTTTGCATAAAAATTGGCTTAAATGTAGAAATAAACACAGACCAATAATGACAGTGCTTTAGCTCATTCACCTAATTAAAATACTCAAAAAACCATATTGCATATTCAAAGTGCATTATTACTGAGTGCAAGGAATCTCAAAATTAAACACAAAATAAAGTAGATTTACTTAAGAACATTAAAATCTATCAACATTAGCCCAAAAACTACCCCTATAAAAAAACATAGAACTTCAAAAACATACAACTACAATATTTTTGTAAAAAATCAGCAAAGAACAATATTTAACCCAATGAAATATAAAGAAAACATTATTTCTTATAACAGATCATAAGCATAAGTGATCAACTTGATAAACATAAACTGATAAAAGCTTGCCTTAATTTACAGAAATAGGAATATTTGTAGATATTATTATCTACTAGATAATAATTTATATTAAAAACTAACCTTCATATGTCTCTTTTTTAAGTATGTTGTGTTGATATATTTGCCCTAACTTTTAGTTTATGACTAAAAATTTAAACATCAATTCTTGAGGTTTAACTATCTAATCATTTCTAAAAGCATCAAGGGTAAACAGCCTCACCATACCTAATCAAAATAAAAGAACATTATTAATTTGCATCTTTTTAATTTTAAGAACAATTTTTATTTAAAAAAAGAAACAATCTTTTGCTTGAAATGTAATGTATAAATATCAAAAAAGAAATTAAAACGAAATAATATCAATAAGATATTATGCAAGTCTATTTTTTATCAGATAAATTGTAGTGCAAAAATAATTTTTATGGAAGATTTTATACCTTTTTGTCGCACTGTAATATTACTCTCAGCTAAAATACCAAATAAATAAATAATTCTAAACTATATACAATAAGTTTTTTTATTTATTTAATTTAATAAACTCTAACTGTAACTATTACTCTCAGCTAGAATACCAAATATATAAATAATTCTAAACGATAACTAATAAATAAAAAATAAAAACAATTTAAAAAAAAATAAATTTAAACGCCAAATAATCTATAATATAACATTGAAGTAATAACAAAATCACAAAAAATTATCTCAATAATTACATTGTTGTTGTTGTTGTTGTTGCTGCTGAATTATCACGATACTCGATTTCCCGGTTTTCGCTTTTAAACTTTTCGCTTTAACGTTCTTTCGCTTTAAAACTTTTCGCTCTTACGTTCTTTCGCTTTTAAACTTTTCGCTCTGACGTCCCACTACCCACACAGACAGACGTATACTTCCCATTCTTTTTTAATATAATAATATATAGCAGATACTATTTTTAAAAGCGTTTGTTGAAACTAATGATTTTTTTTAAATCTTTTCATAATTTTTCAAAATTTGTTTTTCAATAACATTTAGAGTCATCCGTATAAGCTTATTTTTAAAAAAAAGTCGATTTAACATTTTTTGTTTTAAAGCGTCAAAAAGTTGTAAATATGGATTGCTAATTGATTATATCACTATTTTTCACTCTTTGGCATGACATCTTTTAAAACATTTTTTGACGTGTTTGCTAGGTATTTTTTGCGTAATTGGCTCAAAGTAAAATTTTTGATTTCCATTAAAATCCTTTTATAATAATTTGAAAGAAGGTTGTTATCTGTCAAATATGTCTGAGACATTTTCTGCCGACATAAAATATGTCCCACATATATTCTATCAACATATTTTGACATAATTTTATGTCTGAATAATTTTCTGTTGACATAAAATATGTCAGACATATTTTCTATTGATATATTTTGAAATAATTTTATGTCTGAATTATTTTCTGCTGACATAAAATATGTAAGACATATTTTCTATTGACATGTTTTGGCATAATTTTATATCTGAATTATTTGCTGTTTGATATTCTTGAAGAAAAATCAATCTAACAAATTTTTTGCAATCAATTATGCTTCATAAAACTTTTACTTTAAACCCTATAAGCAAACATCAGTTGTTTCATAAAGGTCTTTTTCTGCCCTTTTTAGCGATGTATCATTTGATAGTATTGACTAATATTGATATTTGTTGACTTATTTATTGATTATGACTTATTTATTGATTATGACTAATATTGACATTAAAAGTATTAACTAATATTGACATTTGATAGAATTGACTATAAACTACCATTGACTAGTATTGATGCATCATTACTATTGAATTCAATATTCAATACTATTGACTAGTATTGATGCATCATTTGATTGTATTGATTAGTATTGATTAGTATCCCTTATTAGAATGTAAAAACCATCTCAAGCTGAGTTTTTATTACTGAAAGTGGTTTTTATTAGTATGACTAAACTTAAAATGATTCTTTTGATTAAAATAATAACAAAAAATAAACTTTTTCAGTTATTTTTAATTCTTAGTTGATCCTGAAAAAGATTTCATTATGAAAAATTGAATTCAAAAGATTCTATGAAAAAAATGACTCACAAAATTTCAAAAAATTCGTGCCCAATTAAATTCATTTAAGCTGAAGAATTTGAAATATTTCGCAAAAATTATATTCAGCTCATTAAATTCATATTAAGAAGACTAATTAATAATTTATAACTAATTACGAATAATATACTTTTAGTTATAATAGTTATGATTTATTTAACAATAAAATAGTTGACAAATGCATTATAACTGCATAATTAACTGCCATAAACTTGCATAAAATGTTTTGAGTGAAATATATATATGGATTAATTATTTTTTTCGTTTTCCTTACAATTTAAAGTTAAAAATGGAGAATAGTTTATTGAATGAATCAACTATTAATTAAAAATAACAGAAAATGTTTCTTTTAACTATTATTTTAATCAAAAGAATAATTAAAAGTTTAGTCATACTAATAAAAACCAGTTTCAGTAATAAAAATTCAGCTTGAGATGGTTTTTACATTCTAATTAGGGAAATCGCCAATATTAATCCATACTAATCAATACTATCAAATACTATCAAATGATGCATCAATACTAGTCAATACTATCAAATGATACATCGCTAAAAATACTTTGTCAATACTTTCAAATTATACATCGCTAAAAAGGGTAGAAAAAGACCTTTATGAAACAACAAATATTTGTTTATAGGATTTGAAATAAAAGTTTTATGAAGCATAATTGATTGCAAAAAAACAACAAATTTGTTAAACTATTTTTACTTAACTCTGTAAATTAAACTGAAATGCGCAATAAATTTGTTAGTTTGATTTTTTCTTCAAGAATATCCAACAGCAAATGATTTAGATATAAAATTATGTCAAAATATGTTGATAGAAAATATGTCTGACATATTTAATGTCAGCAGAAAATAATCCAGACATAAAAATATGTCAAAATATGTCGATAGAAAATGTCTGACATATTTTATGTCAGCAGAAAATTATTCAGACATAAAATTATGTCAAAGTATGTCGATAGAAAATATGTGGGACATATTTTATGCTGACAGAAAATGTCTGAAAATATGTCGACAGGTCTGCCAGACATATTATGTCGTAACAACCCTGATTTGAAATTTCTAAAATTAGGGCCACATTTAAAGTTTAGCACCATTAAATGGTTTTATAATTAATGTCAATGCTGCTCTCTCCTATTAAAAAATTTAAATTATAGTTTTTTTTAAATAACTATTAGGTTAATATAATAATACTATATCAATATATATATATATATATATATATATATATATATATATATATATATATATATATATATATATAT
>NC_088927.1:13972500-14002500 GCF_038396675.1 Hydra vulgaris
GTGATAGACTTAGTGGATGGCGTTTAGATCTTTCTGAATATCGAACAGCAAAATTTTGCAGCAGAAGCACTTTTCTGATGTCTCTTTACAAATTCCAAACTTGGTGCACTTTGAAAACAGAGTATCAAACTATGCTACCCAGGAGTTGCTTAACTAAACCACTACTGTAATACACAAATTTTACCTTACACTATTGGTGCAATTAGAGACATAATTTGTGAGTGTCAAATATGCTGTGAGCTCAAACCAAAGTTTCAACCCCCATCAAGTCAACTTTATTGTAGAGCAACAAATAAAATTTACAAATGTATAACATCTTCCCTAAACAAACCCAGCAAACCATACATTGGTTTATCATTCTTGTGGAAGGGATCATTTTTCTCAACATGTGTTTAACTTAACTATACCAAAACTAAACTTAATAGACTTTCTTATCATAAATAAATTGTAAACCTGTAAAGAACAGTTATAAAATAAATTAATATTAACTTTCAAAATTAATAACATAATAATCACACTAATATTTTGGGTAAAAAAAGTGTGAGAACAACAGACATTTAAAAAAGTATTTTTTGTTAACTTTTAAATAAATAACCTTGCTATGCTTGAATAAATTTGAGGAAAAATAAATTGTAAAAAGATGAATGAATTTATTTTTAAAAAAACCTGTCAAACTTGAAAAAGCAAGTAAATACAATAGATAAACTATGACCTTATAATGAACGAATAATTCATATTTATAACATATATAATGTTAACACATGTGCAGGAACTTTGTTGTTTTATGTGAAGGGCATATAAAAAAAGATTTATTAGCAATCATTTAAAAACAAAAAAATTTTAAAATGCAACCATGTTCTTAAAATATATATGAGAAACTAAAGAACAATTCAACGAAACATATGAGTTAACTTGGTCATTTCTAAAAAGAACTCCTACTTACAACAACACAACAAAAAATGTTTACTTTTTTTTTATATGAAAAACTAATATTTTACTTTATAAAAATGCTAAAGAGCTACTGAATAAAAAATCATAGCTGATATCCAAATGATGTCACAAAAATAAATTCCTATTCAGCAACCACAAACATAAAGGTTAGATACATGCACTCGTAAAAATAGTTTTTATGTATAGTTTTATATAACTAGTTCCATTTGTATATAATTATTTTAATAGAAAAAATTTTATTTGTATTTCATTTAATAATTGCAATAGCATGAAACTTCAAGTTGTGAAAATCTTGTAGTTTTTTTTCTACATGAATATTATAACAAACATATATATATATATATATATATATATATATATATATATATATATATATATATATATATATATATATATATATATATATATATATATATATATATATATATATATATATATATATATATATATATATATATATATATATATATATATATATATATATATCCTGAATCTTTTAAAGTGTTAGCATGCAAAAATAAATATATGGAAGAAATTCATTATAAAAAAAAGTTCATTATTTATTTATTGCAGTGGTTTCCAGACTGTAAGTCGTGACCCCAGTGAGGTGGCCTGACAATTTTCAAGATCTTCTTTCACATGCTTAAATAATATTGATAAACTGTTATATTAAGATTAATGGTTTTAAAGTATAAAAATGAATGAAATAAATTTTAAACTTATAAAATGATTACCCCTCATTTAATAATACTGATTCGAACATTCTGACTACATACCTAAAATTCAACTTAACCAAGTTTTATTATAAATTTTTATATTAATGAAATTTGCATGTCTGTGATAATGAATCAGCAAGAGACAAGTATTAGAAAAAAGTATATATAATGTTAAATATTTAAAGTATAGCTTTACTTTCATGTTGCAGCAGGAGTTAAAAAGCCATAATGTGTTGTTTGCAACCAAATTATGTCAGTCAAGTCCATGAAGACAAACAAACTGAAATATCATTTTAATACTAAACATCTTAACAATGCAGGCAAAACTGTTTAGTATTTAGTATGATTTTAGTGGCCAGTGCCAACAGCTAAATATAGCAGCCATTGAAGCTTCATATTTGGTGGCAGAATAGCCGCAGCCAAGAAACTTACTGTTGCTAGCAATTAAAACATTGTTAAAGTTATGCTAGGATGTAGGTCTAAAATTCAGTGTCTGGTTATAAATGCTTCATCGATTGTCATCTGAACTCACTGTATGGTTCATTGAGAGTGTTTAATCTTCGTGATAAATTAAAAACATTTTTAATAAAAAATTTAAACCACTCTTTGAAGCACTTATTGGCAAAACCCCAATTTCATAAATTGATTATTTGGTAGACATCTTTGCAATCTTTAACAAATTGATTTTATTGCTTCAAGGCTAAATTCAGCATGCATTTGTCACATCAACTTTATCAAACAATATTGGATGAAAATAAATTTTACATGCTGTCAAACTTATTTGCTTTCTTTGAGTGAAATGAAATTTAACATGAAACAATGAAAAGAATAATATTTTTCTGTTAATAAACACTTTAAAAATCTCAAAGAAGAAATTTTAAGATATTTTCCAAAATTTACCTTACAAATCATTTGCATTTGCTAGAAGTTTATTTACCATCAGAGTTGATAATGTTCCTGAAAGTGCACAAGAGGAGTTTATTGAACTCATTACTAATGATGCAGCAAGAAATGATTTCTCTTCAATGTCTACTAACCAACTTTAGATCTAAAGTATTTGCAGTCCTATACTGTTCTTTCTCAGATCATTTTGTGCCTGCTTCTACCTTTTCTAATTTTATTATTAGAATTACTTAATGTTTTTTTCATTGTAAATATTTGGCCTTCTATTTCAATTTCAATAAAAGTGATTGTTTTAACAAATCAATTGATTGTTAAATTAAATGAAACCATTATTATTATCAAAGTAGATTCCTTGGTAAATATTTTTCTTTTTATTTTATCAATAAAATATGTTATCATTAGGTGTAGTTATTAGTACAACAAAAAATTAGGCATTATACATGAAACTACACTATGTAAGGAGTAATTTTTAACAATTACTAGTGAAAATGCATAATAACTTCATTGCATCTGTGGTGCAGTGATTTGAGTTTTCAGAATCAAGAGGTCTGAGATTTGATGTTGGCTCTGACCAGACAAACAACATTGGTAAGGAATTTGGTGTAAACTTCCTAGTTAAAATGCTCTTCCATTGTGTTTCGTGATAAGACTCTTAGTTCTTCTTGGAGCAACTTAACAACTAAAAAAAAAGTCATCTTAGGTGAATTGTTATGTGGACTTTCCAAGTAAAGTGAAACTTCAAATTATTAGCTTATTCTTCTGTAGACAAAAGGTGGCAAATTTTTGTATTTTTATCAACAATTATGATTGTAGATTAAAAGGATCTTCGCTGCTATGATCTACTGTATTACTAAAATAAACATCCCATTCATCAATTATTTTTGACATTTAACACGTTATTCTCTTTTTTCAATATGTTTATTCAATATGCAAGTAAATGGGCTGCCTTGTAGTTTTAAACAAGCTTATTTATAAGCTTAGTTATAATATCATATGGATGCCTAATGTAAAGCTTCCAGTTCTTTTTTTTGCTAACAGCTTTGTCTCAGTTGTTTCTGCCATTGGTTCATACTGTTACTTATTTAGTTTCGTTGTTTCTGTCATTGGTTCCAACTGTTTTTTATTTTTATATAACTATTTTATATTTCTAAATTTTTTAGACACATTTCCTGAAATATTTCTAAATTTTGATTTCACAATGGTTTGGATATTTAAGTATATTACCACAAAGAATTTTTGTAATTGACGGTATTTCTGAGGCCAATTTCAATGAATACCACGCCTAATGTTATTTGTAATTGTTATAAAAATTGCAAAAACCTGATTCAAAGCATAATATATCAGTTATTCCATTATTGTATCTTTTTCCAAACCTATAATACTTTCTTATTTTCTGTTGAAAAAAGTAGCAAAGTTTTACAAACCTATATTTGAAAAATGAAACAATCATCCAAGCTTTTAGATGCGTATATATGAACTGCTTCTATCTTGTTTAATGAAAAATTCCAAAGATAATTTATTGTTGAATTAATTAAAGACAAGTACAAAAACAACCCTGATGTAAAGGCAACTTTGTATCATAAAATTAGTCAATTACTGGGAGATTACTTGTTTACTAGTTTATGATTTATTTATTAGTTTGTTACTTGTTCCAATATTTTTTATTTTAATCAGTAGCTAAATTCAGTTACAAAATTATTAGCAAAGTATTTTCTAGCGAAGAAAATAAAAACATTTTTTTACACTAGAGAAGATTTATTTTTGTTTAAACACAAATTTAATTCATTTTAATTCAAAGTTATCCAATCAAAATTTAAATTGCCCAAGTTTTAATTTAAAGTTGTGTAACTTTACACGCAAAGAATTTGCTGCAAAGGTTTCTAGTTTTTAAGCTTTTTAATATTTTTAAGATGTTGAAAATTGAAGAAGATCAACCACAAAAAATAGCTGAATTATATGTTGAACTTTTCTATAAAAAATTAATTAAGAATAACTAGTTAAACAGAAAATATAGAATTTGGACCCCCCCCCCCCTACTTCTAACAACATACCTTTGTGAAAATAGGCTTTTCAAGCTTGTTGGTTTTCAAATCTATGTACAGAAGTACACTTGTTGCAGAAGTACACTTGTTGCAGAAGTACACTTGTTGCAGAAGATGATCTGTGTTGTGATCTTGGAAAGACTGCTCCAAGAATTTCTGATTTGGCTAGAAAAAAACCAATGTAGAAAAAAACCAATGCAGACACTTTTTATGTTTTCCGACATTTTTGTTGTTATAATTAATATTAATCAATTTTTTTGCTTTCTTCAACTTGATTTTCTTTTCAAATTTTATTAACTAAAGCCTCAACTTTTAAGTTAATAGCTTCAGTTGTGTGTGACTCTTAATTGTATAATGCATATTGCAAAATGCTCACTTAAAATATTATTAAGTTTACATTATTTGAGGTGAGCATTGTGCAATGTACATTATATAAGCCTTCCCGGGAAGCGCGTGCGGTCGCACGCCTTGTTTGTCCACACTTTGTTTAGACAACTTGACCACCTTTTTATATAGTTTTAAGAATTTGCGGCAAAATAAAACTTTTTATATAGTTTTAAGAATATCAACTTTTGATTTGTCATTCAATTATGCAAAGTCATTCATTCAAAACGTTAAAGAAACTTTTATTTTGAATTAATAACCTTGCTATGCTCGAATAAATTTGAGAAAAAATAAAAAAAATGAATTTAAAAAAAAAATAATGATATTTTAAAATAAAACTTGTTAAACTTAAAATAATGAACGTATATACGAGATACATATTTTTACATATATTTAATTTTTTATGCTGACACTTTAAGAGATTTAGGTCAGGAACTATATGCTATTGTAAAGCAAAGATAGGTCAGCTTTTGCATTGGCATTGTATGTATGTATGAAACCATTACTTGCTTATATATCAGCAAAGCAATTCTCCAGAGCAGACTCCAAACAGACAGACGTCTGTTTATTACTGCTTGGAACCATTGTAAAAAGGTTTTGTCTAACGCCAAAGCCCGCTATTCTTAGGTCATGAAATCTCATATTTCATCACAAAAATTAGGCTCTTGTGACTTCTGGAGAATCTTTAATAGTATCAATAATAAAGGCAAATCTGTAATTCCACCTCTCTTGTATGGTTCAGACTTTGTCACCTTACCTAAAGACAAAGCTGAATTGTTTGCTAAGAACTTTTCATCAATATCATCTCTTGATTCCACTAGTTGCGTTCTACCTGATATAGCCGTCAAACAGGTTGATTCATTGCTTGGCATTCGTATCACTGTATCTTCTGCATCTAAAGTGTTATTGTCTTGCAGAAGTGTTCTTCGGAGCTGTTGTTTATACTTTCAAAACTACTCAACAAGCGCTTATCAGAGTCTTATTTTCTAGCCTGCTAGAAAGCAGCATCTGTTATTCCTATTTTCAAAAATTCTGGAGAGCGGTCTGATTCGTCTAACTACCGTCCCATTAGTCTTCTTCCTATCATAAGCAAGGTTTTTGAACCTTTAATTAACAAACACTAAATCTCTCATCTTGAATCTAATAATTTACTTTCTGATCATCAATATGGATTTTGATCTTCTCATTCTGCAGCTGATTTTCAAACAGTAATAACCAATAGGTTTTATTGTGCATTAGATAAAGGTGGAGAGGTTAAGGCCATCGCTCTAGACATTTCTAAAGCTTTTGATAAAATTTGGCATCCTGGTCTTCGCCATAAGCTTTCTTCTTACCATGTATCTGGTAACATCTTTAAGATTATTGAATCCTTCCTTTCCAATCGCAGTATAAAAGTTGTCCTCGATGGACAGCATTCTTCTTCTTATTCTGTAACTTCAGGGGTTCCTCAAGGTTCTATCCTTGGCCCTATACTCTTTTTAATTTACATTAATGATCTTTCAGATATTCTCACATCCAAGGTGGCATTGTTCGCTGATGATACTACCATTTATTCTTGTCACGATAAGAAGCCAACACTCTCTGACTGCTTGGAGGGGACATTTGAGCTTTAAAAGGATCTCACTTCTGCTATAGCATGGAGCTCACAGTGGCTGGTGAATTTTAATTCAGATATAACTCAATTTTTTTCAGCCAATTGTTATCGCAATAATTTAGATCTTCCTATATTTATGAATGGTAATGTACTCGATGAGTCATCCACTCTTTATCTTTTAGGATTAACTCTTACTTCCGATTTTTCTTGGAAACCATATATCAAATCTGTTGCAAAATTAGCATCTGCTAAGGTTGCATCTCTTTATCGAGCTCGACACTTTCTTACTTCGAATTCTATTCTCTATCTCTTTAAATCTCAAATCTGGCCTTGTATAGAATACTGTTGCCATATCTGGGAGGGATCTTCTAATGATGTCCTTTCTCTTTTAGACAAGGTGCAAAAATGCATTGTAACTTAGTTGGACCTGCTCTTGCAGCCAACCTCCAAGCATTATCACATCGTCATAATGTTGCTTCTCTTTCTCTTTTCTACAAATATTATAATGTAACTACTAAAATTCAATCTCGTGTTACTCATCATTCATTTAAGTCTCATCCTTTTTCTGTGACTGTTCCATAAAAGCTTATTCGTCTAGCTTTTTTCCTTGAACATTTCTTTCATTCGTTTCATCCAGTTCTTTGGGATTTGTTTCTTTCATTTTGCTTTCCTATTCATGTAATTTGAAATCCTTTAAGTTGTCTGTCAATCGTTATCTTGCTCTAGAATTTTTTTCTTTTCTCTTCCAGTAACTTCCAACTCTAATTAGTAGTTGCTTGCAGTCTTGTTGGAAGTGAAGATCTTTTTTTTTTAAAAAAAATGTATGTATGTATGTATTTAGATTTAAATTTTTATACTTTTAAACTATTTTTTAATAACAACGGTCTTGATTATGTTTAGAAAATATCAGATGAAATGCACAATTTTATGTTACAATTAACCAAAAAAGTTGTTGTTGGATTGGTAGGTGGATCAGATCTGGAAAAGATAAAAGAGCAGATGGGAGGAGAAAGATGTCAGGCATTTTTAATACAAACTTGTATTTTTGTTGACATAGTTGTTATTTTTAATCCAGTAGTTATTTTTTTTAATATTGAATTTAATCAGATAAAAGTAAAATTTTAAATCTTACTATGTAAACTATCCTCATGTGGGGTTGACTAAACTTGACAGCTGTGACTAAAATTTTTTTTCGAACCTGACCCTTGTCGATAGTAAGTGACCTGGGTCCCGGCCTCGACTAAAAATGAGACTTTTTTCAAACCATGCCCCGGCTAAACTATAAGATTTAGCAGGGGTTGATAGCCGGGGCCAGAACAAAATTTATAATACTTTATATATTATAATTTTAAGCTTACATTTACTATTTATTAAATACTGGCATATATTTATATATTTTCAAACTTTAATTTACTTCCAACAAGATTGCAAGCAACCACTATAAAGTTATGAGTTACTTTAAAATAGAGAATAAGTAAAAATACTAGGAAATGGTTAACTGAAGAATTTAAAAGTTGTAGGTTGTATATAAAAGGAAAACATGAAGATGGCTAATAGTTATAAGGTTTCTTGATGTGCAAGGAAAAAAACTGGATTAATAAAAGTTTTTATAGCATGAAAGGACAGATACAGTAAAAGGATGCAACTTGTTGAATAAGAAACAAGCAAGAATGAGTTTTAGTTTATCGTAATAGAGATGATAGCTTGTTTGAGCATTGACTATGATTGTATTTGTAGAAAAAAGAAAGAAATGTAATCTTACAACAATGGGAGAGTAGCTCAAGCTTGGCAGATAAAGCAGGTCTAATTTATTATAATTTTTTTAAAATGTTAATGTTAACTCCCCAAAGTTGAAAACGCCATTACATATGAGGAGGCTACTTAGTTATGGTTAAAACCCTCTCTCAACTATATAATTCTGAAACACAAACCTTGACAACCAAGGCCACTGCGCAGAGAAACAAGTTGAGCACGGTACTACCAGAGATGTGGTGGGGATTGAACTAGGTACCTCTTTCTTATGGCGCAAGTGCTCTACCACTACACCACAACCACATTACATTTACAATGTGCTTTTAGACTTAGTCTGAGAGTAAGAGGGTTGTTATTCATCAATATAGGAATACCAACATTATTGCAATATTCATTTGCAGTAAATTAATGAGTTTTGTTATCTAACAAAAATTGCAGATTTTAAGTCCAGAGTTTAAATCCATAAGCCACAGCAAGCCTTAGGCTGTTACAGTAGAGAGATCAGATTAAAAATCAGCTGCTTGTTTTAAGCAATCAAAAAGTGAAGCTTTTTTGTCGAGACAAGAGTATAAAGTAGAGTCGTCAACAAATAGAGCCATTTTAGATGTTAAATTTTCATGAAGATTGATATTGTAGATAAGAAACAATACGGGAGCAAAGATTTAAGGGTACCACAAGATACCTTGTGGTACCCTTAAAGTTACTTGAAATAAGGAAGAGTGTTGGCCTTCAAGAATAACTTTATTACTGCAGTTAGTAAGAAATAATTTATTAATCTCAAAACCTTTATATAAAGAAACTAATAACAGAGTGAAGACTAATCGTAGGATAGTCAAAGAGAGGTCAAAGTGTTTTCTATAGTTTTGAAAAATTGGAACCACTTATTTAGCACTTTTTAAAAATTAAACATTAAATATATAATTAATACGATTAAATGTTAGACTTACTTTGGTTGATGACATTGTTGAGACTAACCAAAAGTTTCTAGAACCTAACATTTGATATAAGATATAAGATTTAGTAAACTGAGAATAATAGAGCCTTACATCAGATGGGACCTTTTTACATTGGCTTCTTGGAATAATAAAAAGGTATTTGTTCCTAAAAGATGTTTTTGTAAAAAAAAAGAAATAAATGATCGATAAAGCAACTGCTCAAGATGGTGTAAAATATGGAGTAGAATGAGGTTTGACTTAAAATTGAAGAGTAGGAATAAAAGCTTCCAAACTTTTAGTCCAGAAGGAATACATATTATGGACATAAACATAAATGCTTGCTATTTATTTAGATGCTGGCATACAAATCCTTACATATTTATATAAACTTTAGTATTTATATGGTGTAGTATTTGCTGAAAGAGAAGATGATGATGATGACAGGGTTGGCAAAAACCTGGGTTTTTGAGCAAAAATCCAACCCAACTGGGATTTTAGGTGGTTTATTGGGTTTTTGGGTTTTTACTAAAGTTTGGTATAAATCTTTAGTAACAAAGTTTGATAAGTTATTTAAAAGCTATTTTTCATGTTTTAAAGTTATATTGTCTTATAAAAAAGCCTAATTAATAATTAGATTGCATTTTTTTCTAATATAAAGCTATTTTTAAATTGAGTTATCTTTCTAGTTAAATTTAAAATATAAGTAGATTATAGATCTTCATTTGACATTAATATGTCAAAGTATCAATCAGAGGGAAGAAATTAGGCTAGTGGGTGGAATGAAGTGACCATATTAAGTGATCAACCAAATTGAGTAATATGTAATTATTGCAAAGAAAGCATAATTAAAAAAGTAGAGAGAGACTAAGATCCATTTTGATAAATCCAGAAGAAAGAAAAAGGATGCGCTAATGATTCCGCAGAAGTATTTAGCGATATCAGTTTTAGAGTCAAGGCCATCTACATCTGCAGCATCAAACAAGTCTAACCAGTCGGAAAATAATGATCAAGATCGTTTAAGCTTTATTAGTGATTCTTCTTATTTGTCAATTATTCATTCAACTGCAATGACAATGCAATGGCAAACATCCATTTCTAAATTTGTTACTACAACAACAAGTAATCAAAAGAATGAGCTGGATTTGCAAATTGCAAGGTTTTTTTTTTCAATAAATATACCATTTAACATAGTAGAAAATTTTGACTTGGCTACCAAGCTGCTTAAAATATTTATACCTGAGTGTGAGCCCCCAAATAGAAAACAGATATCTTCAGAGCTCTTAGTAAAGGTAAATGAAGGAGTAATCAATATAATGAAAGATGATCTTGATGATGATTTTGATGTTACTCTAATTCAAGATGGAGTACAGTAATGATTTCATAATTGCTCATAGTATCCAAGACAATACAAAGATGATATTTTAAAGAGGTTTTCAAAAAGCAATGGTTTCATATCATTTTCTGGCCAACTTAAAAGATCAAAAATATAACTAAAAATAATAAAGGTAACTGTAAAATTGTAAAAAAAAAATTATAGACTTGCATCTGATCAAATTAAAATAAATACAAATAAAAATTTTCTTTTAAGTTTACTACCCTTATTATTATTTTGAATAAAAGAAATAATCTTTAGGATGTATAAATGTTTATGCAGCCCCAGCCAAACCCGGCCCCAGCTATATTTTATCAAACCCGGCCCCATCCCGGTCAAATATCAACCCCAGTCATTTACTACTTGTCGAATGGTCAATGTGGCAGGAGTTACTAAAGGCATGAGGTCTTCTCTTTTTGTTAGCTTTTAACACTTAGCTGTTTTAAAAGCAAATACAGAAATTAGTTTTATAGTATACATATTTTTAATATTATCTACATAAAAATATAGAGAATTATTTCTAAAAAAAATTTGAAATTAATACTGTTTTCAGAAATATTAGTTTTTTGAAATTTGTTAATAAAAATTGTTCTATAAAAAATTCAAAAAAATTTGAAAAGTCTAAATTTTAAATACAAGTTTTGATAGTTAAGCATATTGGATCAGGAATTAGTAAGGAGTTTAAATCAGGAATTAGTGTAAAGGAAGGATCAATTACAAGATTGTGAAATGCCAGGATTTAGATCTGAATTAACTTCTCTTCCAACATCATAAAATGTATTTTCAAAGATTTTTAGGGCTAAAAAGAAAAGTTTCTGTTGACCAGCCTTGCATCCTTTCTGACATGCTGACACCCTTGCACCCTTTTTTCTTATAGGTGACATAGATGTAATCTTGTGTTAAATTGTTTCTTCCAATGACGAGCATTAGATCTTCTTGACTGTACTCATGGATTTTTACTTGATCCTCCTTGGTAATTGGTATGCAACTTTTTTTATTACCTCTCGATGAGGGTACAGCTCTAAAACTCAGTTTAATGGCTCTGAGACTGGCTGGTAATAAAGTTTCCTAAACTCTATGATAGCTGTCAAAGAAGCTGATTCCATCAATAGTTTAAAATACCAGAGTAATGACAGTGCCGTATTGCAGATGGAAAGTGTTCTTGTTAGTGCTTTTGGTGAGCATTGTCGAGACAACATAAGGAGCTTTCTTTTATAACTTAAGATTAATTGGCAGAAATAAGACAACTATATAACTAATTGCTTCGAATGTCATACATTGTCTATGATTGAATTAAGTTCTTTATTAGTTTTAGACAGTACCTAAAAATATTGATAAAAAGAAAATCATCATTACCAACAAATTATTTCAATATATTCTATTTATAATAATATAAAACCTATACCTTATATACCTACTTCCTTTTTGTGAAATTAATTAGAATTTCGTTTTATAGTGTTGATTGCAAACTATCTTTTGATTTGCAAAGACTACAATAATCTCTTACTCAAACAGTTCACTTTGTGTCTCTTTTTTTTTCATACATCCCAATTACTTATCTTCACTACTTAATTTGTGTTGCATCTCTAACCTTAGCTTGTGCACTTTTTCTCCTTGTTCTCTTGTTCAGGTGATTTAAAATAATAAAGTAATTTATGATCATGGCGTGATCTCACTAAAACTTTTCTGGTACTTCTTTATCTTTGACTTCTTTTTACTGCCTTAATTCTAACAGGGATTCATTTTGTGATTTTCTTTGTTATTGTCCTTAGGTTGTGGTCAACTAAATTGCTCTACTTTAATTATCTTGTGGGTTCAGACAGACATGGAAGCTATATCATGAAACTTTGAGTTGTGAAAATCACATAGCTTTATTTTCTGCATTTATATATATATATATATATATATATATTTATATATATATATATATATATATATATATATATATATATATATATATATATATATATATATATATATATATATATATATATATATATATATATATATATATATATATATATATAAAATTAAGTTAACATAACTCAGAGTTTCATAACTTAACAACAAAAAAATATATGTTAAAAATACTGTGGAGCATCTACTTTAATTGCAATAAAGTTATTGATCATATGACGTCATGATGATTTTTATGACAACATTGAAAAGATGACACTGAACCTTTTTAACCAAAAATTGTGCAGTTTATGTTTGATGGAGAAATATCATATTATTTCATCACCTTGACTTTATTAAACATGAGAAATAAAAAATGTATAAATGACATAATGAAAATAAGTATATGATAAATATTCCTAAAAAAACAGAACAATAAATTTCTGATGCCTTTTTTGATAAAACACCGCATAAAAGCAAAATTAATAAACGATTTTCTATTAATATATATATATATATATATATATAGTAAAAAAAACTAAATAATTATAACACTTGATTTATTTAATATTTAATATTAATCTTGCCCTTTCGTGGAAAATTTTAGACCAGGCTGAACTGTTTAAACCTGGTGGTAAGTCATGTAATTTATGCTTGATGGAAAAATATTGTATAATTTCATCCCCATTGCCTTTACTAAATAAGCGAAACGAACTTGCGTCTAAGTGTCGCCATGAAAACAAATATATGATAAATAACTTTAATGTCATGAAAAAAGACACTCCACTGTACTTTTAATATATATTTTTTTTGTCATTGTTTTTTTTGAGATTTGTAACATCTGATGATCGCTATTTGCGTAAAACTCTGAGTAATGTTTTAAATAAATCGAGTGTTATAATTATTTAGTTTTTTTTACTATATATTGCTCTACTTTGGTATTGAGCACTCTTTAACAAGAAATATTTACACAATTACTACAATATATATATATATATATATATATATATATATATATATATATATATATATATATATATATATATATATATATATATATATATATATATATATATATATATATATATATATATATATATGTTTTGACTATTTTATAGTCATCTTCAGTTGGGTTAACAAAACTTATTTAATTTTATATACAAATATTATAAGGTAATAAAATATAAATTAAATATTGATTAAAAATTTTATTACCTTATAATATTTGTATATAAAATTAAATAAGTTTTTTTAACCCAACTGAAGATGAATATAAAATAGTCAAAACATGTATTGTAATTTTATTTGTTAAAAAAAATGGTTTGTATATATATATGTATATATACAGAGCTCGTTATTAGGAAAAATGAGATTGGCAATTTTTTGCTGGCTTCAAACTATAAGAGGTTGACAGGTTGGCAAAAATTATTACTCACAAAAGTTTTACTATAAAACATAGAAAACGATATCAGCAGTTTTTTGCTGGCCTCAAACACTTTAGATCGGCAGTTAGATGTGCATTGCTGAATGCTGACCCTAATTCCAAGGACTTTATATAATAAATTAAAAACATAAATAAATTTATGTTTATATATATATAAATGTATTTATATAAACATAAATTTATTTACACATGTTCATATATATGTATATATGTGTGTGTTTGTATGTATATATGTGTGTGTGTGTGTGTGTGTGTATATATATATATATATATGTATATATGTATATATATATATAATATATAATATGCGTATATATATATATCATTAGGCATGACAGATTTCGATTATGTTTTTGCTGAAAATGGCTTAGTTGCTTATAAAGGTGGTGAATTAATATATGTTCAAGTAAGGAAACATGTTAATACAATTTATTTGTTAACATTTGTTTTGTATTTGAAGATAAAACAAACTAGCTTGCCAATGCTTCCTATATATTAGGGTATATCATGTTTTAGTCAAAATTTAAATTTTAAAAATATTGAATAGCACTATTGGATTCCAATGTATTTAGGTTTGGGGAATTCAGTTCTGATTTTATTTTTGAAAAATATTATATTTATTTATTTAATTTTATTTAAATAAAACGATTTTTATTAAGTTTTAAAGTTATGATTTTAATAATTAATATTTTTTAATTAATTTTTTAAATATTTTGATTTAAATTTTCTCTTTTAAATAATATTTTTATTTAAAAGTCTTCTCTTTTTGGTTGCTTAGAACAAGCAGCTGATTTTGTATCTGATCTCACTTCTGTAACAGATTGGGACTCACAGTGGCTTGTAAATTTTAACTCCAACAAAACAAAAATTTTAACTCTAACCAAGCAAAACTCGGTTATTTACTATAAACAACTATTGCAGTAATGCTGATGTGAATCCTCTTCTTTATGTCTTCTTGGATTATTGTTTACTTCTGACTTTTCATGGAAACCATATATACAATCTATTGCTAAGTTAGCATCTGCTAAGGTTGCTTCTCTTTATCATGCTCACTATTTTCCTGTATGGAAAACTGTTGTTATTTTTGGGCTGGTTCTTCTAATGATGCTCTTTCTCTTCTAGACAAGGTCCAAAAATGAATTGTGAATATAGTTGGACCCGCTCTTTTCTACAAATACTATCATGGTTGGTGCTCAAAGAAGCTATCATCTCTAGTTCCATCAACTAAAACTCATTCTCGCTTGACTCTTCATTTAGAAAAGTCTCATTTTTTTACTGTATCTTTCCCTGTATGCTCTAAAAACTTTTTTAGAGCATGCAGGGATTCTTCTAGTTTTCTTCCCTGCCCTCAACCCTTTGGAGCTCTCTCCCATCTTCATGTTTTTCTAACTCATACAACCTACAACTTTTCAAGTCTTCTGTCAACTGTTTCCTTGCTCTTTAACTTAATTTTTTGTTTTCTTGTAACAGCCAACTTAATAGTGGTTATTTGCAGTCTTGTTGGGAGTGAATCAGAATAAATAAAATAAAAAAATTAATTTTTAGACAAATAAAAATACAAAGTAAAATGTTATAAAGTCAAAACAAACCATTTGTAATATGACAAATAAAAAAAACATTGACCTCCCTATTGCCAACATTATGTTGGTAGCAAATAATCTCTGTTCTGAGTTTGGAAAAATCCCACCAGGATTTATTTTTTAGATAAGGTTTAGAGGCTTCTTTAATCATATTAACTTGCTTTTGCAAAAGTGGAAATAGCTTTAAAAGATAAGAAATCCATTTAGTGTCTAATTTTATAAGAACATTGGAAGATAAATTTGCGTCTTCCAAGTTTTCAGCTGCCTTAAGATCTCTGCATTCTCAGGTTTAAGATTCTCAGATTATATATTATAAAGAAGCTAACACCTTATTTTTTTGCTTCAAAACAATAATCTTGAGACAATCCACCCCATTAAATAGCTGCTGCTTCAGGATTAAGTTTTTCTTTTAATATTGTAGGTGGGTGCATATTTGGCTTTTACGGCACCAAGTAAAAATCTGTAACTTTTTTTATAGCATGCTTGGTGTAAGGATGTGTTTTGTCAACTTTTTTTTTAGATTTTTATATCAACTCAGACTATTTTAAAAGTAGAATGTTTAAAATTTTTTTTTTCTTTGGCGAACATTTTAAATAATTAAATTGCTATTAAAAACTGGAAGTACATTGGAAGGCATCTTGATTTATTTTTTTACCATATTCATTTAATTTTTTGCATTTATTTTTTATCTTCCTGCAGAATTTTATTGAAAAATATTTACACTCTCATACTCTATTTTCGCACTCCCTGGAGGTACCCAATATTATGTTTTCCTACTTTAACAAGAACAGCAAGTTAATGATGAAGTTCTATTACAAAACTGCCGTTTGCCAAATGGGATTTTCTCAAGTTGGTTGCAGTTTTCTTAAGCAATCCTTATAAAATTTTGTTACTTAAATGGGGATAACTTTTTAAAAAATCATTTGTTTTTTATGAAATTTTCTACTTCATAAAACTAGTTCAAAGCTCTTTTCATTGATATATAATAGTTGAATATATAAACAGTTAGAATATTTTACATTGAATAATTGCATTCAAATACATCCATGAGACTAAACTGTCAGTGCCCATCTAAATCCTCACTCATAATACTAAAAGGCTTGAAAATGGAAATTTCTATCAAAGTAACTTAGGAAAATAGTTTACTAGCTTTTTCGCACAATATAACTTCAATTCAAACATCACTGCAAACAATTGTGTAATGTTGAAAATTCAGTTTGGAAGAATTTTCTAAGACCTTCAAGGTATTTGAATAGCAACTGATACCTATATACATAAATATTTTTATTATTATAAAGCAATTAAAAAACAATTTGTTAAACAATTTTTTAAATAGTTAACATAAATAGTCATTTATGGAAAAAACAAAATTTTTTTCGAAAAAGAAAATTTTTCCAGTAACAAGAGTTAAATTATAAAATTTAACTCAGACTTTACAAATAGATAGGAAAAGTTACATACTAAAAAATAAAACAATTATTTGTATGATATACTCTATTATATTTTTTTAATTGAGTTTTTTTTTATAGTATGTTACTATAATAACATTTTACTATAAATTAATGTTTTTTTATAAATAAATATTTAATATATTTGTAATATATACTATATACAACATATTAATTATATATAGTAATTAAATGTAGTAAATAATAGTTAAATTTGTTTTTGTAATAAATATAACTTTTTCTCCTAAATTATTTAGTTATATCTAAAGTTTTTTTTTAGAGTTTTCTAAAGCATTATGGCGAAGAAAAATCTCAGCAGATTATCAACTTTTGTTTAGAATATATGTCAAAATTGACCCTGCCATGTAAAAGGTTAGATAAAAATTTATTTTCAATTTGAAAAATATTTAAAATTAATTAATAAGTACAAAAGTTTACTAATTTTAAATAAAGTTTTCTTTTTTTTTTTACGATGTGCAAATTTTTTTTAGAGGTACGTTTATTGAGTACAGAAATGGACTTATTAATGTGTGTCCAGTTGGAAGAAGTTGTTCTCAGGAAGAAAGAAATCAGTTTAATAAATATGACCAGGTTTAATATAACTTCATTTGTTATATGTTATTTAATATATAGTTTTTCCTATAAGTATGGGGCCTAAATAAAAACACTCATTTTAGTAATTCATGTTTAAATTAAAATTATATTTGATATTACTTTTTTATACTGTCTGGATACTAATTATGTCAGATATATCAAAATATTGAAAGCCTTTTCCCTACCAAAATATGATGTATTCATATTGGATTTTTGAAAAATGCATTCTTCCTTAATTTACTGTTTCTAAAAAAATTGAGATCATTCTTTGTATCTTTACATAAAAAATTAGTTTAAATAAGGCTCTACATTTTTTTATTAACATGAATATTGTTTGTGTGTGTATATGTGTATATATATATATATATATATATATATATATATATATATATATATATATATATATATATATATATATATATATATATATATATATATATATATGCAGTAGTGGTGTAGTGGTAAAGTGCTCGTTTCATAAGCGAGAGGTTCCGAGTTCGATCCCCACCATGTCCCTGGTAGTACTGCGCTCAACTTGTTTCTCCGCGCAGCGGCCTTGTTTGTCAAAGTTCGTGTTTCGGAGTTATAGAGTTGAGAGAGGGTTATAACCACTATTAAGTAGCCACCTCATCTGTAGTGGCCTTTTTGGCCTTGAGGAGGTGAATAACAAAAAAAAAACAAATATATATATATATATATATATAAAACTGCATGTATGTGCTATATATATAATCTTCCATCAATAATAAACATGCAAAATTAATAAGACAAACTTTTGTATTAATTTTGCATGTTAATTTTTTGATGGAACACAGTTTGGTTATAAAATCAAAAATAGAACACCTGTTTAAGAAAGAAGTTTTGTGTACTTGTTTGAAAATGTTTAGATAAAATATGTGATAATTTACAGAAATATTTTTAGTTAATACAGCATATCAACAACAATAATCAAGTTTGAGGATACCAAGTGTGAAATATATATATATGCGAAGAAATCATTTTTGTTATTGTTGCTTTTTTATACAAAAAACATTCAGATCAATATTTTTTAATTCACAATCAAAAAATTTCTAATCATATAAAAAATCAGATTATTTTCTTTAATGTTTAAAATAAACATTTATTCCTTTTTAGTATTTTTAACAGGGGAAATAATGATAACAGATGAATTTATTTTATATGAAATGGTACCACCTGTATTAATATTTTAAGTAATAATGATGTAAAAGCAACAATAATAATAGTAATAGTAATTGTAATAATGATAATTGGTTATACACACACTTGTAAAGTGTTTTTATAACAAAATGATTTTAAATACATAAGTGTGAGTAATTAGCATGTTTACTTTTTCCTCGATATACATTTACCATTTTTTAATTGTCATTTGTTGGTATAGAGTTTGCAGTTTTTTATTAATTTTTAATATAAAAAAGTTAAATTTTCAATTCTGTTTGCATTGATAGGAGCATTTGATTAGAAAAAAGTTTGCACAAGCAGTAGAAGAAAAGTTTTCTGCTTATGGCCTTCAATGTACAATTGGTGGTGAAATAAGTTTTGATGTGTTTCCTATTGGTTGGGACAAGCGCTGTTGTTTGCAGCATTTAGACATGACAAAAATCAAAGAAATTCATTTTTTCGGTGATAAGGTTCATAAAGTAAGTTTTTTTGTTTAACAATTATATTTTAAAATTTTTTTTAATGTGATCAGCTTTTTGATATAACTGACAGATTTTTGTGCATATATAATATCTTGGAATGTGTGCATGTGCATCATGTTGAGTAAAGAACTTGGAAAGTAATTTAAAAAGTGATCTTCCGTTTTTTTTTTTTTCAATCTTTTTTTTCCTTTAAAATTTTCATTATGATTTAAAAATAAATTTATTCCTAGTAACAATCAGGCTTTAGTTAAAAAGATAATTCTAATTTTTAGGATTAATTAAGTATAAAATAACTAAAAAGTGCATTTGTGACTTTAAATTAAAATTACTTCCCTGAAATGAAAAAAAAGCTCTAAAAAAACTATTCTACCTGTTTTCATTTATTTTGATTTTGTTTTAATCTAAACTGAATTTAAGTAGTTAAGTAAATTTGAAACAAAACCAATAAACAATTAAAACATGTTCAAATTGTGTATTACTTACATTTAATGTTTCATTAAATGTAAATAATTTACTTTATTTTTTTAACTAATAATATTCTAAATTGCTATGTTAAAATATATAAAACTACTATTATATATGTTATATATTCAGCTATTTTGTATAAGGCAGAAGAATTGACCTAAAAGCTTTTCACATGTTAAAAATTTTTGATAATGTCTGGCATGTTGGTTTTTGATGTCTGGCATGTTGGTTTTTGATATAGTTTGACATGTTGGTTTTTTATATTTGGCATATTGGTTTTTGATAATGACTGGCATGTTAGTTTTTGATGAAGTCTGGTGCATTGGTTTTTGATATAGTCTAAAATATTGATATTTGCCATGAGCTCTCTTCATAGGGGTCATCCATAAATGATGTCAGTAAATATAGAGGGGAAATGATGTTTTGTTTGTGGGGAAATTAATATTAAATGCGGGGAATTTGATATTATATTTTATTAAATTAATTATAATATAATATTATAAATTAATATAATAAGTTTCTCAGAGACATTAAATAAATAACAACTACTAACGTAAAATAAAAATTACAATCGTTTTATTAATATATTACCATTTGACTGCGAATCAAATTATGTCAGAAATATTAACTCTTTGTATATAAAATTCACAATCGTTATTCGCTCCCTAGCGGATTATAAAATGTGGCTCAAAGTAAACTCATAAAAGTAAACTCATAAATTTGTCATTTTTTGAAATTAAATTGTCGTTATTTCAAATACGAAACTCTAATTGCTCTCTAGTTGATTGTAAATCGTGATGCAATGCAAACACATAAAGTCTATTGAAAATTCGAAACACTAATTTCTTCCTAGCGGGTGAAGAAACTCTTTTAAAATGTTTGCGCTAACGATGAGCAAAATCATTATTCTGATTGTGATGTAAACAATACTAATAAATCAATATTGAAATATGGATAAAACCGCATTACTTAACTTATTGATGGTCTCGTATGGAAATGCTCATCCCAATAAAAAAAAGGCTAATATCCAAAAAGAAGTCCATAGTATATGGAATTCATTAAAAGAAGAGAAACTGGTGCATAAGGATCTTGAATCAAGAGTAATGTATTTAATCGATTTATTTAATGAAAAGATGATGAAGTTCAAGAGCAAGCAATTATTATTTTGGGCCAATACTCCAAAACAGTCTGCCCCCACGTATACTCCACTTAAATTTGACAAGAATTCCTCACAGTTTGTTGAGCCCACCAATGAGTGATCTGTTATTGATGATCAACAAAGTGCATTAACTTTGAGTTTGTTGACTACAAAAAATCAAAAAAATGCAAGAACAATGTCTCAAGATCGACTCAATTCTGAGATTGCAGCTTTAAATTGTGAAGTTGCTGGACTGAAGACGAGAAAGAGAAGTGGATTCATTGCTGAAGCTGAAGAGGATGATTTGAAAAAGAAAAAGAAGAAACTAGCTCATCTATATAAAGAACTGGCCAAAAAAAAATATGATCAAGCTCAACAAAAGAAAACAAGAGAACTGAAAAAAGCTAGAATGGAGGAAATCTGCTTGGAGCATCCAGAAGTCAAAAATAAACTAAAAATCAGAAAGAAACCTGGTTGACCGTCATTAGAAGTAGATCAACCTCTTCTTTTAAAGGCGATTAAAGACCGCTTGTCCGCTGATGAAAGACGTTGGTCAGAGGTTCTTTGGGAAATGAAAGCTTAGCTATGTTTGTTAATATTGTATTTGTTAGAATTTTACTCTTAATACTTGCACTATTGTAAATATCCTTGAAATGTTAACAACTAATTTCAAGATTTGATTAGAATATAATTTACGAAATAAATCCCGTTTTCTGTAAAAAAGTTAATTATATACAAATATATTTCTTTATTATTTAGAGCATTAAAACTCTCGACGAATTGACATCCGAGATGAACAAAATTGGATTTGCAATCAGCAAGAGCGCCCTCTATACTCATCTACTTCCGAGAAGTTACGGAACATTAGGCAAAAAACACGTCAAAACAGTCCCTGTTAGATTGATCAGTCCTCAGAATGAATCAAATTTAAAACATGTTGACGAACTCTTTTACAGTTCAACTATAAAATATGTGGAAGAAGTTTGTTCTATTTTAGGGCCAGATGAAGTGTGTTTCATTAGCCAAGACGACAAGGCTAGAGTGCCAATTGGAATCACAGCAGCCAAAAAACAGGTGCCATTGTTGATGTATTTGAAGTACCGGGTAACTCTCCCGGACCACGACTGGGTCGTGGCTGCTAAACACAAGCTTATACCATCTGTATACACTGGAATTACAATCAAAAAGATGGTCTCGGAAAAACAGATCCTGTTACTTTTTCTGGACCTACCTACATTGCTGTTCGATCAGGAAAACACGCATCCTCGACCACCTTCGCTCATGGATTAGACTTTCAGCGGCTCTTGGATATCAAAGAATTCAACTCTATTACCAGAGATCCTCAAACTAATATGGTTCAGCCTATCGTTGTGTTTAGCGTCGATGGAGGACCCTACGAAAATCCCAGATACCAGAAACTAATTGAAATCAGGATTCACCATTTCTTGAAGAATAACCTTGGCGCTCTTTTCATCATGACAAACGCTCCAGGCCGCAGTGCATTCAACAGAGCTGAGCGATGAATGGCACCTCGAAGTAAAGAATTATCTGGGGTGATTCTTCCGCACGAACATTACAGAACTCATCATAATTCTCAAGGTAATTACATTGACAAAAGTTAATTTATAAAACAATTAATATAATTTTTAACTTATAATAACCAACATATCATTTTAAATCAGGCAGGACAATAGATGAAAATTTAGAAAAACAGAACTTTGGTTTTGCTGGACAGGCTTTGGCTGATATTTGGCCTGATCTACAAATTGACGGTTATCCAACCATTGCAGAGTGTATTGATCCAGACAAATTAGAGCTAGAGTCAAGGAGGCTTTTATTACAAGATCAACATTGGATTGCCGATCATCTTCGTACAAGTCAATATTTTACTCAAATTGTGAAATGTGAAAATCGTTCTTGTTGTTGGACTATTAGAAGCTCTTACTTTACTCTAATTAGAGCAAGATTTCTCCTGCCACCTGTCCCTGTCAACCAAACGAGAGACGGGCTCAAAGCAGTAGATGTCTCAGAAGAAGCAAAAGAATTGTTTCCATCATCCGTCTTTATGCTCATCGCATCAAACATTGAAAGTATTCTTCCTTGTACTGCCAAAGGAATTCCAATTATGCCATATGATGCGTTTTGTTCATCAATTCAGTCTGGCCTAGCTGATAGAATCTGTAAAAAGTGCAATATCTACTTTGCCTTACAAGTTATAGACAGATTTTTTGGCAGTTATCGCCTTGCAGAAGAGTTCGGAAACTGCTGAATGGTTAGATAAAAATGAAGTTGACACAACGAATTTGATTGTACCTCAAGAATATGATATCCTTTTAGAGCGCAGAGAGCATTCACTACCTATTGTTTCAATCAATGATCACTTCAACAACCCATGGGAAGATTATATTAAAGATATATAATACTATTTGCTTAGTTGATTATTTAATGAGATATCGACTATTATATAATATAATTTGATGAGATCTACTATTATATAAATGTATAATTTAGTCAGAAAAAAATCAATGGTTTTAAGCATTTTTATTATTTTTAAGAGGGGGGGGGGGGAATACACAAAAACTGACATCATATATAACGGGGATAGGCCAAAAATTGACAGTTTGAAAAATTGAGAAAAATTCCTGACATCATTTATGGATGACCCCATACAGTGTATTTAGACTAACTTTTAAAATTAAAACTTTCATTTTTAGTTATTGCTGGGTTTCAAACGGTTTTATTCTTAACCTAGTGTTGTTTCTCATCTATATATATATGATCTTCCTCTTTGTCATACTTCTAAAGTGACTCTATTTGCTAATGGCAATACTTTTAAACTGCTTTTTAATTGGCTGTATACTTTGATCTTCATGAAAATTTATTGCTTTTTGATTGCTTAGAACTAACTGCTGGTCTTACATGTCTAGAATCTTTCTCTGTTACAGTTTGGGGCTCACAGTAGCAGCTGAATTTTTTAACCAAAAAATCTTAATTATTTACTGTTAATGATAATTGCAATATTGTTGATGTTCCAATCTTGATGTATGGAAACTCTTACGGAGTATTGTACCTCCTGTTTCCTTGGTTTATCTTTTACTGCTGACCTCTCATGAAATATATTTAATCCATTACTTCCACGAGAAAACATATTTAGCTGGTGCCAGAGCTGGCACCTGGTAAGGCTGCTAATTTTTATTTTACTTTCCTTTTTCTGACCTGATTCCATTCTCTACTTCAGTAAATCTCTAATCTTGTGTAGAATACTGTTGTCATATATGGGTTCGCTTGATATCTTTCTTCTTTTGTTCAAGGTCCAAAAATGAATTGTAAATGTTATTAGACCTACTATAGTTAAAAAGTTTGAGCATCTTTCCCATCGTCATAAGGTAGCATTGCTGTATTGTAGCAGCGTTGTAAAGTTGCATCTCTTTCACTTTTTTTTACAAATTTAACTGTGGTTGCTGCTCAAACGAGCTGCCATCTTATGTTCCATCTACCAAAACACAATTTAATGTGACTCCGCCATTTAGTAAAGTTGCGACATTTATGCGTAACTGTTTTTCTATTTATCCAGTTTTTTGAAGTTTTTAATTTTCAGTTTCCTCGAACATTTTCAATTTGGAATATTCTCTTGTCTTCATGTTTTACTGACTTAGCAATTTAGTGATTGCTTGCAAACTTGTTACTTAGCAAATCAGTGATTGGTTGCAGCCTTGTTGGAAATAAATTTGTTATATATATTTAAGAAATATGCATGAAAGTTAAAACCTGCCTGAAAATGACTGTAAAAGTTAACTTATGGATCTTGTCAAAAAGAAAAAAAGGAAACACACAGCCCAAATATGGTTACAGCAAATCATAAATTAATTAGTCATTAATTTATTAACACTGTGTTAGTTTCTTATATTAATTAGAGATTAACACAGGAAGAGATTATAATCAGGTTAGAAAATAGTTTAGAAGCACTATTAAGTATAATTTTATTTGATGAATCAATGAGTGTTGGGGTACATCAAAATCAGTGAGTGTTGGCATGACATCAAAATCAGTGAGTGTTGGCATGACATCAAAATAAGTGAGTGTTGGCATGACATCAAAATAAGTAATATCAACAGTATTGTAATTATTTTTATTAGTAAACTATTGAGTTCTGTTTAGGTTAATTTAGTAGCTACTGTGAAGGCCAAGTTGTAAAATTTATGCTGTAAAATTATTATTTCTCTTATTTTTATTATTAATCAAGTTAAAAACTTAGTTTCAATAAAATACAATGCAAAAATGACTTATCGCTGCATGATATGTTATATATGTGTCATTTATGTGTTATATATTTAAAGTGTATATCATGTTTCTAGGGAGGCAATGATCATGAAATATATACAGACGAACGTGTTATTGGTCACCAAGTAACAAATGCTAATGATACAATGGAGCAATTGAGGAGCTTGTTTTTCTAATAAATAATATTTATATTTGAATATTTGTATAACATTTATATTTATTCCCAGTTTTAGGCAATTTAATTTTATAGTATTAAAGGATATTTTTGATAATTTTGCACAAAATGTTGTATTACTGAATAAAATTTATAACTGTTACTCATGCTGTTATTTATCACGTTAACAAAACTGTTGTTCTTTTATATTTGTCTTTTTGATAATTGGGTAATTTTTAAATATAAATATGTCATAATAAAATCTAAATTTTATATTTCTGAAACAAACAAAAAATATCTTGAAGTCAAGGAAATAGTGAAAATTTGCTTTTAATAATTTATGCCTTATTTTTGCTCTTTTTTATTTTACTTTATTATTTAATGATTCTTCTATTTTGTGTTTATTATTTGTATTTTTTTTTAATTCAAAGTTACAAATATATATTTTAAAAACCATGCAAACTTTTGTTTTAAACAATGGTAATATAAATAAAGCAGAGGAACTAGAAGAGTCTGTTATTCAACCTACTCCTGAAAATTCTTGTAATCAACCTACTCCCGAAAACTCTGTTATTCAACCTACTCCTGGAAATTCTTGTAATCAACCTACTCCCGAAAACTCTGTTATTCAACCTACTCCTGGAAACTTATTTATTGCAGGTATTTTAAATTATGCAAATTTTATCTAGCTGAATATAGGCATTTTATCTAGTTAAGTATAGTTTAATTAAGTTGGTGTTATTAGGTTTTTAATTGATAAATTGAAAATTAAATTGTTTTATTGAGAGTTAAAATTTTACTTTTTTAAATTAAAGTTATGTTTTGTATTTAAATAATTGTCTATATAAAAAATTGAACAAGGTTATATTTAAAAATCATTGTTGCAGCACCAGTTTTAGCTAGGGGAGCAAGGGGAAGGCTACCTCAAGTACAATACCCTCCCCCCCTCACCCATTGCATTGCCAAAATAAAAATGATATCCCAAATAAACTCTGGGTTCTTCACTGATATTGTTTTTTTCATCATTCTTAATTTTTTTTTCCCTAAAAAAACTGTATAAAAACTATATATATATATATATATATATATATATATATATATATATATATATATATATATATATATATATATATATATATATATATATATATATATATATATATATTAGTAGAAAATCACTTAACTAAATTTTTTTCCATTTGACACTGTGTTTCATCAACAAAGATTCATCAGAAATGCATTTCTGATGAATCTTTGTTGATGAAACACAGTGTCAAATGGAAAAAAATTTAGTTAAGTGATTTTCTACTAATATATAATTGCTCTGTTCTTTTAAGAACATTGAGCACTCTATTGTGTAGAATACTCTTTAAAGTTGTTTAAATATATATATATATATAAATTCAAAGGTTTAAAATAAAGATTAGTCTGTGTCGATAGTTATTGTGAAGGAGCTATTAATTGGTACAAGACTTGATTAATTCAGGAATTATCTTTTTCTGAATATTTCCAGAATTCCAGATTTTTTCTTAACTTTCAGTTTTCCGGATATTCAAAACATTTTTCATACATACAAGTTAATGTATATATTTTTGTAATATATATATTTTTTTAACCTTTTACACTTATTACTCATACAAAAATTATAATAATAAAAATTATACAACTCTGCCAGAAGCAAATTTAAGAGGAAAATATATTCCAGATTTTTTCTCGGGTTTTTCTCCCCAAACAATTTTCCCGATTTTTTAAATATGATCTGAATGATCTATGTTAATTCAACAAGTAAGGAGGAAAAATTGCAAGATAATTTACTAGTTTTGAAGAAATTTAATTTTCCGTTCTATGAGTATAACTGTTCTGAAGAATTACTGAGTTATTATAAAATGTTTAATTTGATATAGATAACATAGAACAAACTTATTTATATACCATAAAATCTGTTTTATAAACCTTAAAAATTTTTTTTTTCAATTTAAACAGCTTTTGCTTTTTTAAAAGGTTTTCTATGTGGAGTTTTTAGATTCTTTATTTAAAAATTATTTTTTTTTTTAATAAAGTTTTTTGATAATCATTTTACAAGTAATGAGATATAATTACGAACATTGTTAAAAACATTCAAACTTCAAAGTAATATTAAAATATTGAAAACTTCTTAATATAATGGTGTTATCTTAAGATATTTCTTATTATCTTTCAGATCTTTATAATAATATATATCTAGATCTTTATAATAATATATATCTAGATATTTCGATATTCAATATTTTAGGATGCTGTTAGTAAACCTAGTTTGCCCAAAAATCAATCAACATTTTTATACCAATCACAATGAATCAACATTTTTTAAGTGAGATACTCTAAATAAGAGCAATGCTTTCAAGTACATCAATATTAAATAATAAAGTAAATTAATAAAGTAGTAAATATCATAATAAGATAATAAACGTAAATAATAAATAAAATAAGTATGTTATATGCAAATGTAAAAAAATCCCAATAATATAGTGTTATGTACAAATGTCAGTAAGTGTAAGCATCAGTAGATAAGTTGAGTTTGCAGGTCGTTAGTGGAACGATATACATATATATAAATATATATATATATATATATTTATATATATATATATATATATATGTATATATATATATATGTATATATATGTATATATATATATATATATATATATATATATATATATATATATATATATATATATATATATATATATATATATATATATATATATATATATATATATATATATATATATAGAAATAACAAAGCTCAACTTATTTCTTCATGCAGCAGCCTGTACAAGCAATAGAGTTTGCTCTAAAAGTTTTCTACACACTCCATGTGGTCACATTCAAACATTTTCTTGCTTGATTATTCTTGATTTTAAAATGCTGAACTTTTGCATTAATCATGTTTATTCCCCTTTTTTTGTTTTTATCTCTCCTAATCTTTCATTTCCTCTTCTATTTCCAACATTTAATTGATTCTTTTGCTGTCTTCGGATAAGTTGCCTGCATAGAATCGATCGGTGGTAGGTCTTTGCAAATGGTGATCGTGTTTTTTAGCGGTAAAAGAAAAAAAAGAAAAGATAAATATAAAGGTTAAAGATAAAACCAAATTATAATAACAAGTAAATAGTTATTTATTTTATATGCATAAATAATTCATTAATAATCTTAAAAATCATCTTTAAAAAGACGCACACAAAAAGTCATACAAAAAGGAAGAAAAAAAAAAGGAAAAAAAAAACTTCGAATTAAAAAAGAAAAAAAGAACACTTAATAAACTTAAATAAAATAAAACAAAAACAAAAGAACGAAAGTGAAGTAAACTAATAAAATTAAAAAAAAAATTTAAAAGTAAAGAAAAGAAAAAAAATAAGAAGAATTAAGTAAACTAAGAAAAAAGAAAGAAAAAGCAATAGTAGTGCTAGAAGATTTTAGTGAAATTTAAGAAGAATTTAGTTAGGTTAGGTTATTTTATAATACACTTTTAATTTAATGTAATTATTCTTATTTATTTATTTATTTTTTCTAGTTTTGTTTTGTTTATTTTTTCATTAATTTTTATTTTTTTATTTTATTGTTTATTATTATTATTATTAATATTATTATTATTATTAATATTATTATTTTTATTAATATTATTGTTATATATCTATATAGTTTGTTAACTTAATTTTACTTATTAACTTATAATACTAAATATGAACTTAATTTATTATTATATATTTTTACTTATTATAACTAGAATATTTTACCTATAATCATTAATTTATAATTTGTTTTATTTTATACTTATTACCTATAATTTAACTAATTATAACTTAATTTTGATATATATTTACATTATTCTTATCTAACTTTATAATTAGTATTTTTTTTTCATTATTAATTGTAATTGTTAAATAAATATTAATTTTTATTATTTTATTAATTGAATTATATTTATATTATTGATAAATACTATTATAATTTTTAATATTTTTGGTTATATTGCTGTTCATATTACTGTTTGTTTCCTTATTTCACTTCATTCAATCATTTCATTTTATAAACTGTACTACTTAAATGTCTACTCTCTGCAAAGATTGTTTCAAGAAAATTAATACAAACCATCACTACCTTCAATGTAATCATTGCCTAAACCTTTTATCATAAAAAATGCTGTTGTCTGGATGATATGGAATTTAGAGTATTAAAAAACTCAAAAAATCTTGGTTCTGAATTTTATGTAGAAAATATATTTTTCCATTTAGTTCTTTATCTTATAAGGAGCTGCATCTGCAAACAAATGATAAAGCGATTCATATTAATAAACTCTCAAACATTATATCATCTTTTCTAAACACCATAGAGTCAAATCTTTATAATGAACTTAATGACTTCATTCCCCATCAACTTAATAACAACACTGACAATGATGTAAACCTCAAAGAAAACCCTATTAATTGTAAATATATGGACATAGAATGTTTCAACTCTGTCAACATTGACAAAAATAATTTTTCTCTTTTTCATTTAAATATTGCTTCTCTTATTAAAAATTTTGACGAATTAAACTCACTTTTATCTCTTATTAAACATGAATTCAGTATTATTGGCATAACTGAAACTAAAGTAAAAAATGACATTCTACCAACTATCCCATTAAATCTTATCGATTATGTTT
>NC_088927.1:14007500-14045000 GCF_038396675.1 Hydra vulgaris
TAAAAAATATATATATAACACTTTTTAATAATTGAAATAAAACTTGTTTACTCATTAAACAATTGTAAAGCAAAAAGTTATAAGCGTGGTCCAGTTACATTGTGTGATTGCACTCCATTCCTGTCTAAGCCTGAAGGTTGTATTTTTTTTTTAATATAAATAAAAGTTTATAAACATTTTTCATTAATACTTTTAACAAAGATCAGTAATTTGTTACTTTATTTAAAAAATTTTCGCTAATATAATATAATTTAAGATCTTTTTTATTCAGCGTGTTTTTGAAATGTTGAAAGCTGCGGTCAAATCATCAAAATAAAATATAATTTACGTGGTCATATAATTGTATGTGATTGCAGACCTTCCTAACTAAAACTGTATATATATATATATATATATATATATATATATATATATATATATATATATATATATATATATATATATATATATATATATATATATATATATATGCCATTATTTAATAAATAGAAAATATATGCATAAACTTGTAATATAAATAGCGCTATAAATTTTTTACTAGCCCTGGCTATCAACATTTGCTAAATCTTATAATTTTTTCAAGGATGGGGCTAGGTTTGCAAAGTTCTATTTTTAGCTGGGGCCAGGGCGCCAGTCACTTACTAAGCTCATAATTATTCCGATTCGCACTTATGCCAATTGTTGCAATTTTTTTAGTGTATTTATGCCAATTTGCACCTATTCTAGTTTTTGCAACTGCTTTGCACTTTTATCAGTTCGCACTTATTCAGCCTTCTGAGTTTTTTTAAAACAATTTTTTATTTTTTTATTTAAAAGTTTAGTAAAAAAAAACAAAGTTTAGTTAAAAAAAAAAAAACACTTATAAAGTGTTTAATTTACAAAAGCTGTTTTTTTAAATTTTTTAATTCTTCCTACAGATATTAAAAATTAAAAAAAATAATATATTTTTTGTATTTATAAAAAAAACTTTATTAAAAAAAAATTTAAATATTGCCAATAAGTGGTGATGTTGATATTTTATAAAAATCTTTTTTTATAAAATTCACCTCCTTGTTATTTTTTTTTAAAAAAATCTCCTTCAAGAAAAAAAATTCAAATTTAAAAAAAAATAAGAAAAAAACCTATAAAATCATCATACCTAGTAAAGGCTAGAGATGGTGTCTCAAACCTTTTTTTTTAAATTTAATAAGCTGATCTAGATGAATGATGTTACATGGTTCCCAGCCTAGGATGCTTATTACTGGATCTTCTCAACTCTACTCATAGTTGTTTTTGTTTTGTTTTTGTATGTTAGTGATTTTGCAATTATTTCCGTGATCTAACATATCCTAACAAAGGTACTCAGTTTATTAGTTCTGAGGTTGGTTAGTATTATATTCAATACTCTGTCTTATTTAAGAGGCTGATTCTATCAACAGCAGTGAAATATCAGAGTATTAACAGAGGGGAATAATTAAGAATAATTAAGATTTAATTAAGAATAATTAAGATTTGTGATTAAGCAAAGAGGACATAAAAGAATAGTAAAGAAGACATAAAAGAATGGTCTTAGGATACAAACATGATTTCATGAAAAATAGGTGAGTTAATATGTAAGTATAAGCTTAGGCCAAGCACATGGCTATTAGAGTCTATGTTAATCAAATGTTATAACATTCAATACTAAAATCTATTTAAGATAGATTAAAAGAATTTAAGATAGATTAAAAGAATTTGATTGTAATGATGGCGTTTTGTTTTTATTAACAATTATAGGTACTTTATTCATGTTGAAAATTAATAGAGAACTTGACTCAATCATTGACAATGTATAACACCCTACATCCTAATACGCCAATAATAATACACCCTAAGCAATAAGCTGTGAATTTACCTCATTCCTGCTAATCATCCCTATCATAAAAAAATTGTTTTATAACGTGATTTGATTTTTCATTAAAAAAATTTTGTTGCAATTAACAACTTAGCTACATAACTAAATATGACTATCAGTAAAATAGCTAAAATGTCAGACATTTCAAAATGTTTATTTACTCTGCATAAGGGAGTAGTTACATAGTATGTCCTATTTATATATAGTACAATAGTCTAATGCAACCATCAGTTTTTATGCGAGATTGTAGGAAACTAGCTTCTACTTAAAAATAAGTTCAGTTATAGGAGTGATATGAAGTTATTTAAGGATGTATGACTATTAAAGGAAAAAAACTTTATACCTTTTATTAAATGGAAAATTATTAAACATACCATAAACCAAACCATAGCATCAATAGTATATAAATTATTTAAAAAAATGTTTAATTTCCCATACTATGATGTTATAAAGTTTTATATGTAAAGAAGTAAGAAAAAAAGTTTTGAATCAATAGTTTTATCCTTAAAATATGGGTTATTGATAATTTATCCTAAATTTATATTATTGAGTAATGAATATGAACTCTACTTTGAAATCTTATGAGATTGATACTAATACCGCATCACATTTGATTGCTAATTGATTGATGCTAATATTGTATCAGAAAAAAAATTGACAATCAATTTAAACAGTAGATTATCAATTCAAACAATAGACAATCAGTTCAATTTAATTGTCTCTTTTATATTAAATAGCAGCAATGTTTTGATCTTAAAATAAATAAAAATAAAAACTTTTGAAAATTTAATCTCGCACAAACGTTTTATTTTTTTCATTGAAATTTTTGTTAAAATGTATATATGGTATTATAGTTTTTATAATTATTGTTTTATAATTATTGTTGTATAATTATTGTTTTATAATTATAAATTAACAATTTTTTTAAACTATCTTTCTTAATAGTTTTTGTTATTTAAATGTCTATTATCTTCTAATATGGTAAAGTGTTGAATAATTACCAAACCAGATATACCAATAGGCTGTGTCATATGTAGTTTTTGTCAAAAAAAAAATTATTAGGGTTTACTCTTTTTTTGCAATAAATATTATCTGTGCATAATTTACTTTATTAATTTATTAGGGTTTATTTTCTGTTTTGCAATAAATAGCATTTGTACATAATTTTCGATTTGCAGTAAATTATAAGATTTTTTTAAATATATATATAATTTTTATTATTCTTTGTAATCATTTAAAAGTGACTTTAATATTGATGCTTAATAGGTATTTTTTGTTAAAACAATATTTCATACAGGCGTCTGCCTGTATGCAATATTGTTTTATAATTTTAATTTGAAATATTGATTTATAAAATCATATATATATATATTTTAAAAAAACTTATAGTTTACAGCAAATCATAAATTATGTACAAATGCTATTTATTGCAAAACAGAAAATAAACCCTAATAAAGTAATAAAGTAAATTATGCACAGATGATATTTATTGCAAAAAAAAAAGAGTAAACCCTAATATTTCTTTTTTTTTTTTTTGCGACAAAAACTACATATGCTTGCATTAAGCATTGTACAAATATTGCTGTTTATAGCTTATAAATAAAGTCTTGAATAAGCATAATCTTCCAATAAATCAGCAATATTATTTTTTGTATTTTAAGAAAGGAAAGAGGTTAGATACCAAGACTTTTGGGAGTTTAATTTATTTCGCCCTTTAACTATGCAACTATACTAACTTGTGACATATATCTGCTGCTGTAGCCTAGAATAAACTCTTTTTCAATCAACATGCTATCAAAGTATGAAAAAAAATTATCGAAAATAGGCAAGATCAAAGACAAAAAGTTAAAGAATGAATTTAAATAATATTTGAGAGAAGTAAAGTATTGGATAATAAAAATTTAAACAATAAAATAAGAATACCGTTTTGTTTGATGGCTGTCAATTAATTTAGTTAAATAATATTTAATGTTTAGTTATATTTTGTTGATTACATATTTCTATTGGCATTTAAACTGTTTAAATATAAAAGTTTATTGTATAATCTAAATTTGTTAATGTTTTAATTTTTTTTTCAGGTGATTCCTTATGAATCTCCTGTTCAAAAATCATCAGATATCTCAGATGCTCAAATATCTCACAGAAGCTTAGGCCACTTCTCTGATGATGGAACAACTAGTTTAGCAAACAATGATGGTACATCTTTGATCATTTTCAAATATAGTTAGTTATAATTTACAATATTCTTTCAATATGTCCAATTTATATGGAAGCAAAGGCTTTAATTATTGTTGTATTTGTATATTTGGCATATTTGAGAGTGGGCAATAACATAAAATGTTTATTCAAAATATTGAAAGCACTCATTTTTTAAAAATAAAACACTCAGAGCTGTACAATCAGAGAAATAATGATTGTTATTATTATTTATTGATAGTGGCCCCCCTGGGCCTTGCGGCAGCGATAATGTAAAAAAAAAAAAAAAAAATGTCAATGTATTTAAGAATTTACTCACATTATTACAAATATTTATTTAAAAATTTAATCTATATTAGAAATATAGAGTAAAAGCGAGTCAAATTGATCACCGAACAATAAAAATCAAGTAACTTTATTATTTTTTAAAATTTTTAAACTATTTTTTTTAAATAAGATAAAAAATACCAACAAGCACATTATTTATTTATTTATTTTTTCATTGTATTTGAAAATATGAAAACTAGAAAAAAAAAAAGATCCCTTTTGGCAGAAAGTCTGTTAAAACCGATCAATATAAAATACATTTAATAAATTTAACATTTTATATATGTAAATGTATATATTTTTATATATTTTTTATATAGCATACAGAAATATGCTATATATTTTTTATATAGCATACAGAAATAATAAAAGATTTAAGGTTTACATTTTTTACAACAAAAAAAATCTGAAACCATTACAAAATTTTTGGCCAACATGTTTAGTTGCAGAGCCAAGTATTGCAATTTGGATTCTCGCATGACGTCATGTTTGAATGTAATTCTTTTTTACACTTTCTGCATTTAATAACTTTTCTTCTTTTGGCTGAAGGTGTTGTAATCGGTTCTATAATTTGAGTTACTTCTTTTTCTGCAGGGTTTGGTAATAACATTATGAGTTTGCAGATGGTTTTACACTTTTTAGCTTGTTTTTCAGCTAATTTGAGTTGCTTAACTTCTTCCCTTTTTTGAGATGATCTGCAACACCGTGTTCTGTAATACATTGGCCAGCAATTTTTGGAATATTAGGTTGCCTCGATTTTTTTACATGAGACTGATTTTTTTCTTGAAAAAAATTCTTTAGCTCATTTTCCATTTCGATTTTCATTCTCTCATGTAGTGCTCTGTACTTGTCAAACCTTGAAGCTACTGTTGATGGTTCAGAAGATAATGCTAAAGACTTTATTGTTCGCACTGGCATTGAAGACATCGATTGATTAAACGTTTCGGAGATAGCTAATGCCTGTTGATTGATTTTGTTTTTGTTAAGTGAAAATAACCCAGTATATTCAAAACCAGCAATAGCGTGCAAATGTGTAACACACTTACAGCTCTCATACACCTGTTTGAGCAACGAAGAAAGAACTGCCTTTCACACTTGCCTAACATGGCAATAGACACCTCTGTCCAGTGGCTGAAGAATGTGAGATGATTGGGCTGGTAGACAAATCAAAATTATATTGTTTTCCTGAAATAGCAATACAGCTAAACTGACGTGAAACGTATGTCCATCAAGATGTAAAATATGAGTACCACTAATAGCTTGACATTCTGGTATATACACTTCCTTTAACCATTCAATAAATGTGTCATGCTCCATCCAACCAGATTTAGAAATTGAATATTTGGTGCCAGTCGGACCACCTAAAGCCCACTCATCTCTAAAGTTTCATTTTGCTTTGTATACCACGAATGGTGGTGTAAAGTATCCATCAGCATTACAGCAATTGTTCACTGTATAATGGATTTTTTCATTGTTACCAGTGAGTTTCAAAACACGCTTTGCACCTTTTCGACATACTACAGTTGCTTTGCCTTGATCACCACAGAAACCCGTTTCATCGCAATTCCAATTGTGACAACCAGAAGTTATCCCAGACAATTGATATTTTTTAGTGACAACTAACAAAATAATTATCAATTATTTCTTGCGTACAAGAAGCGGCTCTGGCAGATGCTAAAGTGTGAGTTTTTCATGAGGAAATTTTTTTAGACCAGCGGTTTATAAATGCATAAAACCACTCTTTGCCAGGCCTGACGTTTTTAAGTAGGCCTGATTGATTTGTACGAAGAAGGTAACCGCATACGAAGTCCATGACATCATTTCCTGTTAAACCATAAGCCCAATCACATAGAAACTTAAATGCATGCACCATAATTGACTCTGTTTGCTGTGAGAGTACGGTTGTTGATCCTAATCATTTGTGCTAGCATTATTGCTGTTCTTGCACCTATTAGAGTTGAGAATGGAATGCCATATTTGAATGCAGCTTTTTTGATTGAAGCATTTTTTTCTTTTATATCATTTAACGCAGCTTCTATATCTTCTTCATTGTATGACTTTTTACTTGTTTTCATCTTGAAAGTGAATAATTAATATCATTGAGTCATTTTTGTAAAATAACTTTATATATGAAGAACCCAGAACTAACACATGAGAAAATCCAATAATTTAATTCACCTAGGTACCTAATTTAAAAATTCACATACTACTTAATAAAGGAATTTAAAGTAAATATGTGAATGATCAGTTTTACCAGAAAAAATTTAATAATAATTTTTCTTACTATAAAACGATAAAACGAAAATAAATTATGTAATTGGTATTAAAATTAAATTTTCTACAAGATAAAGGTAAAATTATTTTTAAACGAATTATGGTTCCTGAATTATTATGATAGCAAATAAAAGGAAAAAGCAAATTTTTACAACTCTCTTTTAAACTTTTATAAAAATAAAATGACTGAAAAATGAATAGAGGAGATGATTCTCTTTCTTCTGGTGTTTTTATTTTTTAAATATTCCTATCAGTTCCGGTTTTATTTAAATTTTTCGATCAGTGATCGAAAAAATAGTATGATCGGTTTGACCCGCTTTTACTCTATGCAACATAAATTGAAATTGTAATAGATATTTTTAATTTAACCTGACTGATTATTTATAGCTATATATCTACATATTTCTTAAAAATATACTTTACATTTTTAAAGAATTTACTCTCATTTTTGAAGTAAACTTTTTTTTGCTCTAAAAAAGAGGTATACAAGGTAGTCAATTATTTTCATTGGTATTCATAAGGGTTTTGTTAATGATTTTGGTTGTCAAAACCAAAATAAAACAAATTGTATTTAAACTTTGTGTCTATTGATTATTACAGAACCAGTGATTATCAAGCATTGATATTTAATAGGAATAATGATTGACAGGCAGTAGTCAATGATTGGAAACACATTCAAACCAAAAGTATTTATTTGTTTTTTCTAAATCGAATTTAAACAGACGCTGAAACCAGAATCATAGATCCATGCTACCTTTGTTAAATTGAAATTATTATTTCTGTTTAAATCCATTTAATAAGATTAAAATGAATTGTAGGCAAGGTTTTGAAAATAATTTTTCAAAATGTTTCTGGTTAAAAAAAAGAAAAAAAAATTAGATTGAATTGAAATATGATTTTAATCTCATCATTTTCATATTATTCATACAAAAATGGTTTAAAATATTTTACTGTTAAATTAATTTTAACACCTGTTTGTTAGAGAATAGAAAATCAATTAATTTTAACACCTGTTTGTTATAGAATAGAAAATCAATTAATTTTAACACCTGTTTGTTAGAGAATAGAAAATCAATCAAAAAGAAGTAGCACTATCACAGTTTCTCCAAAAAAAATTTTTAGAGTTCAGAAAAAAGATTTAAGAAGGACTTGAATATTAAGTCAGATTTGGTAAATCAAATTAAATAAATAAGGTAAAATTAAATCATGGTATTTGTGGTTTAAAATGTGATTGTGATTTGTGATTAAAGTTCTGATTTGGTATATCAATTAGCAACCTTTATGCTTGATGCAAAAATTTTCAAATTTATTTTTGAATACATGGTAATTGTTTTTAAACTTTTTGAGTTACTTTATTGGGTTTATACCACAGATTTACCAGTGAATACCTAATTAATAGGGTTTATACCACAGATTTACCAGTGAATACCTAATTAATAGGGTTTATACCACAGATTTACCAGTGAATACCTAATTAATAGGGTTTATACCACAGATTTACCAGTAAATACCTAATTAATAGGGTTTATGCCACAGATTTACCAGTGAATATCCAATTAATAGGGTTTATACCACAGATTTACCAGTGAATACCTAATTAATAGGGTTTGTACCACAGATTTACCAGTGAATACCTAATTAATAGGGTTTATACCACAGATTTACCAGTAAATACCTAATTAATAGGGTTTATACCACAGATTTACCAGTGAATACCCAATTAATAGGGTTTATACCACAGATTTACCAGTGAATACCTAATTAATCTTTTTATTTTGTATTTTAGTTTGTGTTTAAAGCATTTAAAGATTTATTTTTCGAAAATATGAAGTACTGTAGTTAAAGTTAAAGTAAATAATTTACTTGTCACAACAAGATTACAATGTTGTTAACAACAAGATTACAATGTTGTTAACAACAAGATTACAATGTTGTTAACAACAAGATTACAATGTTGTTAACAACAAGATTACAATGTTGTTAACAACAAGATTACAATGTTTTAACAAAAAGATTACAATGTTGTTAACAACATGATTACAATGCTGTTAACAAAATTACAATGCTGTTAACAACATGATTACAATGTTGTTAACAACAAGATTACAATGTTGTTAACAACAAGATTACAATGTTGTTAACAACAAGATTACAATGTTGTTAACAACAAGATTACAATGTTGTTAACAACAAGATTACAATGTTTTAACAATGCAAATCATTCTATTGTTAAACTAACCGCTTGAGTAAGCTATAATTTTTTTTATTTTTCAAATATAAGTTATTATTAAGGAGATGAATTATTTTGAACCAAAATTAGATCTCATTTAATTCAAAAAAATGAATGAGTTAAACATAATGAGCAAAACATAACACTGCATTAATTTGATGTTCTACTATAAAACCAAAATTATATTTTATTTTTAAACGTGTTTGATGTGCTTAAGATATGATGTATCCAAGATATATATGTATTAAATTTAATAATATGTAAACCATACAGAAACAAAGTAAACATATGTTGTACATATGTTTATTTTGTTTACATATGGTTTGTGATTCATAATAATAATAAATGTTTTAGATTGCAGAAATCAACAAAATCAAGATGTTGCAAATAACAATGTTTGTAAATGGTAGTATATTTGTAGTTTATAATCTTTATCATCATCATCATCATCATCATCATCATCATCATCATCATCATCATCATCATCATCATCATCATCATCATCATCGTCGTCGTCATCATTATCATCAACATCATCATCATCATCATTGCCATCATTGTCATTTTTAATTTAATTTTTAAATAATTTTTTTTTTTGAATCTTATAAATATAAAAAGATGATGTTCTAGAATAAAACATCTTTTTTTGGTTTAGATTTCTAAATATAGGTAATATTATTATGTTGTAATATTTTTTTTTTGTAATTTCCTGCATTTGAAATCTAAATAATTAAATCCAGTTGTTTTTAAAAATCACATCTCTAGATTTTACTGACTTATTTTACATACCTAGGTACATACATACATTCATACATACATTCATACATGCATGCATGCATGCATACATACATACATACATACATACATACATACATACATACATTCATGCATACATACATACATACATACATACATACAGTTTTCATATTTTCTGTTTATAAAGCAAATAAGAGTAAGGTAAGGGTAATGATAGTCTATGGGGTAATGTGGACCTAATCAACATAAGTTTTTCAGAAAAAGTTTTTTTTTTCTGTATGTTATAGATGGTTAAAGCAACTCTTTAAATTTTAATTATCAGCTTACAAGGTAAATTTTTAAGTACATTTTTGATTTAAAGTTGCGCATACGTTTAATTAGAGACCTTCAAAATTCAAAAATGATCAAACTTAAACAAAAAAAAGTATTAAGAAAGAGCTTTAATATATAGAAAATGTTTTATCTGGAATAATAGTTATTAGATAATTAGGTTCAATTAGTTTTAAGATGGAAAAATGTATAGTTTTTTTGAAATATATAACATAAGGTTGTATATTTCGAAAAAAATATATAACAATATAAAGTCAGGTGGGGTAATGTGGGCCTCTATGTCAGTATGTATTGCTTAATTAAGAATCTAATATTATATAATATTATAGAGCAATAAATACTTTTATAATAGAAGTTAGTATAAATACTTTTTTGTTTCATTTTTCATTTTTCTGGATTCATGTTGCTATTGATCTGTTTAGACAATCATTAAAGATGTAGTCATATATTATTATCTATTAAAACTAGTGAAAATACAGTTAAGCAGTTTTGAAGCATTGTACATTAAATTTTTAATAACATAAAAATGGCGTTTTTTTAGGATGATGAAACTCTAACACAAAAGCTTTAATTGAGCTTCCCTTTAAGTTCTTCCTTAAACAAAACTTCATCAAAAAAATTTATTTTGTAACTCATATATGATTCTTTGAATGTGTTCTTTTGTTTTTAAGTTTTTTGTAGCTCTTTTGCAATTAAAGCATGTATCGAACTATTATGTTCAAACTTTATGTTTTCACTATTTTGTTCAAACAAATTAGTGAAAACATAAATATATTGGTAACACAAATATGTTGGCATATTTCATCAAAATGGTGTATTTTTTATTTTATTATAATTTTCCATTTTTAAGTTGGTTTTCATCAAAAAAAGATATGACTTAAATTAACATTACACCACTAATTTGAGTAATGTGGGTCTTTTAAACGCAACTCAAATTGATCCTGCTTAGACAACTTTAAAAATCAAATATAAACTTTTTTTAATGTAATTTACTAAAACTAATGTCTAATCATGATTTTAAGTTTTCTTCAAAAAGTATATTGTTTTGCATATATTTTTTTTGTTCAATATCAAAAGTAGTTTAATATCAAACATTTGTTACAATATTACAACAACACCATTCTTTTTTCAAGTGTTAATGCTGGTGGTATCTGCAACAATCATCTGTATTGAATTCCAAAGGTGAAATTCATCAAGGACTAGAGAAATTCCTTGAGCAATAGTTTTTCCCCTGCCATCTACCAAGCCCAGGACATCCAAATTTGATTTCTCTTCTTTCATTTTTAAAGACGACCATTTGATAATCAACTCCGTTGATGTGCTTGCCATCAAAGTGTGAGGAGAAACTTTCCATATGCAATTTTTCAATCTTTTTTCAGCTTGATAGCCTCTTTGATTGCTGACTTGAAAATAGCTGATTGACATGGAGTTGGGATGTCAATGCCTTCACAAGACAATTGCTTGCATATGTTAGCACCTTTGTTTGTTGATACTCTTGTGTAGGTCACCAAGTTGACTGCAATTTTGCTTTTATGATGTTTTCTGCTTGGTGTAGGATTAGTCTCATCTTCTTCATCGTTTTCATATTCACTGTCGTCAGCCTCAGAGTCAGAATCACTAAAAACCAGGATAGTAAGATGATGAGTTGGATGACCTATTAAAAAGTTTTTGTCTTTTAGAGGGATGGATCGTTTCTTTACTGGCCGCTTAGCCTGTAGAGTATCCCACTGTTCCTTTGCTTTCCACTTGGAGATGGTATGATCGTCCTCGGAAAATAACCATGTTCATCCACTTTGGTAATATAAAAAATTTCATCAAGAGGTTCGTAGCTTCCCTGCTTTACACATTCATCATAACATTTCAGTATTTTATCAAGCTTTGCTTGTATAACTTGATCAGATACATGAGGAAAATTCAGTTTATTCTTCACAATTTGGTGACTTCTTTAGAAATTTCTGCTATTCGCTCCTTTCTTCCTTTGATTTTTGGTCCAAGGAAATGGTAGTGTCCAATAATTTTGCTTATAGAGAGGCATTCTGCACTTTTTTCCAGCGAATATTCTTCCAAAGGGACCATTCTTCTTTTATAAGAGTCTTCAGTTTTTACCAGATTATTGGTCCAGACATACTTGTTCTTCTAAATGCTACTATCACTAGGCTTGTACATTGCTGTGTGTTGCTTCTGTAATAACTATAAAATTAGATAAGCAGCTATATATACACAGTCTAAATTGTTCTAGAATATTCTAAATTGTTCCAGAATGTTCTAAATTGTTCTAGAATATTTTAAATTGTTCTAGAATATTCTTAATTGTTCCAGAATGTTCTTAAGTTGCCTAAATAGTTCTGGAATTTTACAAAATGTTCTAAAGTTCTAAACACTTCCAATCTATACAAATTTAAAACGATTTTCAGCAAAGCCACATGTATAAGTAGTAACAGTAACAAGATTAAATAAATGACGATTCAGAATTTTAATTGTGGGGTGACCTTTTTTTTACAACCTAGAGGAATTTAACATGTTTTCAATGTTTTCTAACAAAAGTTCATCGATTTATGGTCCCAGGAAATTTTTTTTTTTTTAAAGTCAAAAAAGTTTAAAAAGTCATTACCCTAATGCATAAATATATATATATATATATATATATATATATATATATATATATATATATATATATATATACATACATATACATATATATGCATATATATATGCGTATATATTTATATGCATATATATATATATATGTATATAAATATATACATAAATATATGCATATATATACGCATATATATATATATGCATATATATGTATATGTATGTATATATATATATATATATATATATATATATATGTATATGCATATATATATATTTATATATATATATATATATATATATATATATATATATATATATATATATATATATATATATATGTATATATATATATATATTTATATAGATACATGCACACACACAGTACATACATCAACTATCTTATAGCCTGCTGAAGATTTGATTGAATTTAAAATTAGACAATAATAAATAAAATAAGAAAAAAAAAAGAACTTATTTAAAAAATAATTAAAATAAAACAGCAAAGCGAAAGTTCTATTTAAATTCCAAATACAAACCCTGTAAACAAAACAATTAAATTAAAAATGGTAAAACAAACAGTTTAATAATTCTAAAAAAAATTACCAAACTTGATGGATTTTAAAAATCCATCAAGTTTGGTAATTTTTTTTGGTTGCTTGTTCTTTATTAGCTTTTCTTTTATATTTTTAAGCACTAATTACATTAACTGACTTTATTATGCTAAAATAAAAATAAACAAATTTGAAAAAAAAAAATTTATGTTTATTTTTAAAAGCGTGATGTTTTTGATAACATGATATATCTACTTGTTTAGTTTTCCAAAGAAAGAAAACGCTTCAATGAAACTATTTATTCGAAATTCAAAGTATACATATAACATACTTATATACATATAATATATAATAATATTATATATTATATGTATATAAGTATGTTATATGTATATAAGTATGTATGTATATATATATATATATATATATATATATATATATATATATATATATATATATATATATATATATATATATATATATATATTTTGCATTAGTTGCTTTCCTCAGCTAGTAAAAGGCACAATTAAGCTGGAAGATGGAAAGTTGATAAAAAATGTAAAAGATAGAAAAATTGATAAAATTCAAAGATTAAAAATAGGTAAATGATACAAATTTTTTTTTATAATTTCTATGCTTAAATATTTAAAGAAAATAAAACAATTATTTTATTTGTTCTTTAAAAAAAACTAGAATAAATAAAGGCACAATTTAATTTCAGTCTTTTTTTTTTATATAAAAAAATCAAGGCTGCTCTGATCAAATTTGTAATCAGTGTTCATCAACATTAGAACTCACTGCTTCCAAATTATTATCCACTCCGATTTATCAATCACCAGATGTACCAAATGTGAAAAGTATTCAACAAGATTCCCACATAGTCAAGTTGGAAAATAAGGTAAGTTGTTAAGTAGTATTTGTAAAAGCAGGTCAAGATAAAATTTACATAAAGATTTTAAAAATAAAATATATTCTTGAAGGGCAAAATGAAAAGATATGAGGCTGCTGCTTAGAGAAGCATGCTAAAAGAAACATGTTAACCATGATTCTACCAGGTGCTGGAGTTTAAACTGTGAACATTTTGCTTAAATAATGAATGCTTTACTATGTCACTGCTGCATAAACTTGTTTCTCTGCGTCTTAAAATACAAACCTTACTTGTCAAGGTTTGTGTTTTGAAGTAATAGGGTTGAAGGAAGAGTATAACATGGAAAAAAAATGACTAGCTTTTTTGACTCCTGTGTTATACGGTTGGGTACAAGAACAAGTAAAACAACTTTTTAAAATGTTGATTTAATTTAAATGGCAATTTAATATTAGTTACTGTAGCTAAATTTTGAATGTATTTTTTTTTGCTATTTTTTTTAAATTAATGGTGCTATTTTTAGGATTCAAACAATGCATTGGAGCGATGTTTAAATCCTGGAATGAAGGTCTTTGCATTATATACAGATAATTGCTTCTACCCAGGTGTGATTATGGTTGTTAAAAGACAATTTAGCTTGTAAGCAAATTATCTAAATAAACTAATTTTTAAGAACTACAACAAAAAAAATTTAAATTTATTTAAAAAATTAGAATCTGTCCATTAAATAATGTTGAAAATTTATATTTAATAGTTTTTAAGGTTGCAACGTATGATAAATTATTGTATTTTTGAACAAGATTATATTATACCAGAATGCCATCCAACAATAGCTATTGTTGTGTTTAATAGTTTTCAATAGTAATTAAACTTGAACTTTTCAAGTTCAGTAACCATAAACTTAAATTAAGTTTTTGAACAAACAATAGAATTAAAAAGATATGATTTAACATTTTGTTTTTGCTAAATGGTTCTAGAAAACCAAGAAAATGTTAACAATCTATTACTGCAAAGGACATCATAAAAAGACAAATATTTAGTTTATTTTCAGTAAATATATGTGCTCATCGCATGGCCTATTTAAACAACTATTTAAACATTAAAATAACTAATAATTAAATTAATTAATATAATTGTTAGTTATTATATTTAACTTATAAATAATTAAATTAATAAGTTTTTAGGTATTAGAATTTTATTGACCCAAACTTACAATAGATATTGTGAGATATTTTAAGAATCAACTGGGGTTAATTTTTTCTAATTGTAGCCTATTTTTTTGTCTATTAGATTTTTATTCAAAGATTTTTAAAGATACATCTCCTTTTCAATTATATCAAAACAGACCAACATAAAAAGATTTAAAAAAAGGCAAAATTTTTGATGAGTTTATGCCAATGTTCTTCTTACGTTTTTAAAGTTAAGTGTTATGTTTTTTTCCTTTAACTTTTCACTCTCTCCCTCCTCTCTCCCTCCTCTCTCCCTCCTCTCTCCCTCCTCTCTCTCTCTCTCTCTCTCTCTCTCACCTAAAATTTAAACAGTTTGTAAATAATCTTGAAGTTTTTTCAGAAACTAATTATATACATGGTTTTAAAATTTTTAACATATTAGCCATTTTATCAAACAGAATACAAATTTAACTCAAAAATGCTTGAAAAATGCATATTTTTAAATTTTTATGATCTTCATTACTCCAATATTGTAATAAATTATGCTTAACATAGTAATTATATTTCTTTGAACTTGGTCAAACAACAATAAAAATTAAAAAAAAATTTGCATAATGACAACACTCCCAATAAAAGCTCATCCAAAAAAGGGGGCAAAAATGACCTTTTGACCCATTGAGGGAAGTCATGGAGTGGTCCAATTATGAAAAAAGATTTCAAAAGTCTTATCATGGTTTCAAAGTAATATAAATTTCAAAGTAACATAATATAAGGGGCGCCTTGTAGAAAACATAGTTAAAAATCAAAAAAGTTGCTTTTTTGAAAAACCCTAGTATATACGCTATGTATATACACTCAATATATATAATGTATATATGCTATATATATATATATATATTTTTTTTTTTAAATGTTGTACGCTATAAAGATAAAAAACTAGTAGCTATTTGTTATCTATATATGTATATTAATAACAAATTGTTACTATTTTTCCCTATCTTTATAGCATACAGTGTTTTCAAAAAAAAAAGAAAAAAATTTCCCGATTAGATAAGTCTGTATCTTTACATGCTTTGATTACTGCTAATACTTCATTTGTTAGACCCTTACCACGTCCCATTCCAAATTCAGGTATCAAAAACCAAATGTTAAATTTTATGAGCCATGATTTCACAGTCTTTGTTAAACTTACAAATAATAATAAAAAAGTCACAATTGTGTATCACCAGATCAAAATATACAAGTAAACTGAAAATAATTGTTGATGAGGCTAATTCTATTTGCTACTGCAAATTATACATTTTATGGTTTTATCAAATTTACCGCAATTTAATTATGCTACATTATAATCTAAAAAGTTGTTGTTTGTAACAATGATTATATAAGTGTGGATACAAAAGGTGCACCACACAAATTTGCTTAGAGATTTACAAAATTTTGGATCAGTACATGGTGAGGCTAATTCTATTTTCTCCACTGTATAGTTATATATATATATATAAATATATATATATATATATATATATATATATATATATATATATATATATATATATATATATATATATATAAATATATATATATATATAAATAAATAAATATATATTATATATATATATATATATATATATATATATATATATATATATATATATATATATATATATATATATATATATAAGCAACTCTATTATTGAAGAAATGATACAGTGTAACACAGTGTGTATATGTGTGTAAATATAAATGTATATATATATATATATATATATATATATATATATATATATATATATATATATATATATATATATATATATATATATATATATATATATATATATATATATATATATATATATATATATATATATATATATATATATATATATATATATATATGTAAATATATATACTCTGGCATGGTTGTCTGTATATTTATATATATTTTTTAAAACATTTTTACTCAAGTGTTTTACTATCAAGAAGAAAAATTAAATATTTTTTAATTTTAATTCAAAGCAGGAAATTTCCGAATTATAGCAACAGTTAACTATTTACAAATGATAAAAGTTATGAAAACAACTTTTCTAGTTGAAATGTTCTAAAAATTTGTCATCTCTTATTTTATTATTTCTTGTTTAATTGCATATTTTATTTATTTTTAGGATGGTAACAACTGCATAACAAAAACTGCATATTATTTTTAGTATTATTAATAAAATATTAAATATAAATAAATATAAATAAAAAATTCTTTATTATAAACAATTATGAATAATTAAAAAAAAAAAGGTTTATACAAAATTATCAATGAGAATTTTTAAAGGCAAACTAAACAGTTAAATTTCAGCAATAAAATTGATTTCTTCATTACAGCTAGCTTTCTGTTGTAACTTGATTCTGCAATTTCTAACTCGTCTTTACTCCTCCACTCCAAAGCTATCAGGATCACTAAAGATCAGGATCTACATAATCTGAATCCTTATCCTGCTAGTTGTTTTGTTTAAAGAATCAGCTGTTTAAGTTATCAACAGGTAGCAGGAAACAAGTTTGAGTTGATAGCCTTTCATCTTATATCACATTTTGTTAGCAAGTTTAAGGCACATTCCACTGATGAGTTAAAGCCAGATAAACATACAATTAAAATTTTTATTTTGCATAAGTGTGGATGAGCTCGTCTAGTTTTAAATTAAGCTTTCATACATTATTTTCATAAATTAATTTCATATTTCATACATTAATTTCATAAATTAATTTCACAAATTAATTTCCATTTTTTAAAATTCTTTTAAACATCTTTTATTAAAAATCCTCTGAACATTTGAAGATCGTTTGAAAGTTTTTTTAAATGTATATAGTTGTGAATTTGTTTGGTCTTCAATTTCCTTATCACTTGGATCAAACTACCTTCTTTAATTTTAATTGCGTGTCTTGGAAAGTTCTATGGTACCTACAATATTCAGTTTTACTAAAGCTGAATAATAACTAACAAATTAATTGTGTTAGATTTTAAATTAAATTAATGTTACAGAATAAATTGAATGCGCTGGAAAATGTCTAATCTATCACTGTAGTATATATTAGGGGTTATATATATATATATATATATATATATATATATAACCCCTAACTGGTTGTCAGAAAGTTTTTCCGTATTTGGTTGACAAAAAGTAAAAATTAAAATGCAAGACCGGAATTTTTTTTTTTATTACTTGATAGACTGCCTGCCCCAACCAAACCCTCAGTCAATGTAGCAGCACTCCCTTGCGAGTCAGGCTATGAGATAGTCGATGTAGCAACACTCCGTTGCGTGTCAGGCTATTTTTCAGTTGATGTAGCAGCACTTTGTTGCAAGTCAGGCTAAAAATAGTCAATGTAGCAACACTCTGTGCTTGATTTGCAGTAAAAAAAATAAAAGTAAAACATTTTATTAAAAAAAATTGAAATAAAAACCTTTTAATAAAAAAAATAAAAATATTGCTTATATTATTGAAAACATTCAGAATGTTTTTAAAACATTCAGAATGTTTTTAAAAACATTCTGGTCAATTAAATTTGCGTTTTTGCGGTTTTTTAAAAAAACGATTAATATGTAATTCAATTAATGGTTTTAACTTTCTGACAACACGCAAATGTTGGACGTAAGTCAAAAGTAATTAAAAGTGACTTATTTGTTGGCAGGTCCCTAATGTTATCAAAAACATTTCTTCAAAAGTATGTCATGTTGGGTCTTAAATATTATCAAAAAAACATTTTCTCAAAAGCATGTCATGTTGGTTCATTATTAGTAATAATGCCTACATAATTCGCATTTATAATATCTATATAATATAATGACATATTGTCATTTACATAACAATAATTATGCCTGCATAATTTGCATTTATAATATCTATATAACATAATTATGCCTACATTATTTGCATAGTTATTGTCATTATATTATATAGAAAATAACAATTTAAATACAAAACAATTAGTAAATATATTTACTATTAATTTATAAATAATAGTTTTGTATAAAGTATATCATTTTAGATTTTATTGGTTTAAACATAAAATAAAATAGTTAATTTTTTTATGGTTTCTTTAAATATATTATTATTTTGAAATTTTGTTATATATATATTTATATATATATATATATATATATATATATATATATATATATATATATATATCAGTCTTCTCTGTTTCTGTGGGCGAAAGCAAAACTGCACGAGCGCTTTCACGCTTTTGTAGTTTTGCTCTTATCTACAAGCCCGCCAATACTATGACTGGTGCTTTTTTGGGCGCTTGCCAAAAAATTTCAAGCGTGTTCAACAAAGAAGACATATATATATATGTATACATATATATATATATATATATATATATATATATATATATGTATATATATATATATATATATATATATATATATATATATATATATATATATATATATATATGTATATATATTGTTATATATTGTTATTTTTTAGAGTAACTGTAAAATTTGATGATGGAACTGGAGAATTAAATATACCTATAGATGATATTATAACAACACTGCATTTTCAGAAAGGGCAAAAAGTTTCAGTAAAGGCGCAAGATGGATATTACTATGATGGTGAAATTTATGCATCAGATATGTATGTTTTTTTGAAGCAAATTTTTTTTTAAATAGAATTAAAAAAATTTATAACACAGCTTAATTTTTAATACAAATTGCTGCTGTTTAATAAAAATTAATAAATATGTAAAGAAAAAAGTATATATAATTTTTAAATCGTCGCATACCAGTCTGAAATCGTTCGTTGCATTGGAGAGATTTTTTGATGGTAGCGACCTCAAACTGCGTAAGCAAAGAAGAGCTGATTTTAGTATAATAAAATAGAGCTTAACTCTAATATAAGTTAAAATTTTATTGTATCTTTCTCCTGACTTTTCAGCTATTTGTTTGGCTAGATGTTTGTGGTATATTGTGTGGTATATATTTAACACAGTTTAATTGAAAGTTAACATTTCTTTTTACATATAGTTTTTCGTTTTTTATTTAAACTTTTAAAACATGTGATTATTATTAACTAATTGTCTTGAAGGTGTTTTATTGAGTTATAAAGATGAATAAATATTAATAATTATTTAAAAAAAATAATTTACAATTACTTACACAATTAAAAATATTATTTCCATTAAATTTTGATAAATGTTAGTTTAATAAAATAAATGTTTAATAGATTATTGATGAATATTTAGAATAAATGATCAGCACTTCTACTGTGTTAATGTCAATGGAACAACAAGAATTGTTCCGAGAAGTTCAATATGCTTGAAAAAATCTAATCTCGATCAATTGCAATTAGTTGATGTCAAAGATCAAGATATTAAAAAGGTAAGTTTAATTATTTTAGAAAATTTTTCTCAGTGTTGATTCGCAATAAACTTTTCACTCATTTTCCAAAAGAAATTTCTTCTTTAGACCTCCTTTTTAAAAGAATCTCCTACTGCAAAAAATTAAACCTGTATAAGAGATTTTTTTCTCTTGTTCACTAATTACAAACGAAAAAAATTCTAAAGAGAAATTTTAAATATTTTTATAACAAGTTGCAAAAAAACATTGATGTAATCTTAATTACAAATTTTAAAAAAACTTAAAATTTTAAACCAAAAATATATTATAATTAGCAGGGGTGTGGTGGCTCTAAAAACCCCATGCGGGATTTTTATTAAATGGCCTATACATGCGGGATTTATGCTTGATGTAAAGGCCCATACGAAAAAAAAAATATATATCAATATATATATATATATATATATATATATATATATATATATATATATATATATGTATATATATATATATATATATATATATATATATTATATATATATTATATATATATATTATATATATATATATATATTATATATATATATTATATATATATATTATGAATATATATATATATATATATATATATATATATATATATATATATATATATATATATATATATATATATATAATAACTGACCTTATTCTAATAAATCATCAATACAAACCTAATTGAGATAATACTATTTGTAATTAATAATATTGTTTGTAATACTTCAAGATAAAAAATGGTAATAACACAATGCAGCGACCACATTTTTGTTTTGATTTTCTTAAAACTCAACTTTACCGCAAGCAAATTCGATTAGTATTTTATTGTTTGAAAAACATAGCCTAACCCAAAATTAAAAATCAAAGATTTTAATTTTTCTATTACTGTATAATGATAAATATTTTATTGTAAAATAATATAAATTTTTTTAAATTATATATAATTTTTTTTCTAAATTAAATATTGAAAATCTTGAAAAATAAGAAATTTTTTTTATAGATAGTTTATGCTTTTGTTTAATTCAGTGTTTTAACTTTTTTCAACATTTTCGCATAAACTCACAACAGCAAAAATGCTGCTCTAAAAATGGTGCCGTTATTACATAATTTAGGCATAAAAATTTTTATAATGTAGTTTCATTTAGCAGTTACTTAATTGAAAAGTATTTAATATTATTTCCAAAAATGCAATTTTATTGTTTTTTCATTTCAAAAATAAAATTGAATTAAAATAATGAAAATAAAAAAATTTAAAGCTATGGAATCTTTATAATTTATTTTAAACTTACCTATATTTAATAGTAATAAAAATGTGTCGTAAATAAGTCAAGTGCAGAGGTGTAATATCAAATTGTATTTGAAAATATTTGCGGTACTCCCACACCTCAATTAAAATAAGTTCGTTAAATAATATGGTTTCATGCTAATTTTAAAAGGTTATTTATGTTATATATATTTTTAAACTCGTGGAAGTTATATATTAAAAATGTGCGCAAGTTATTTTAATTAATAGCAGAGAGTAACTTTATGGTTATCTTAATTATTATTGACATGTATAAATACTCGTGAAAGTTGACTGAGTAAAATGATCTGAGTACCAGACCTACTGATAAGATATTTTTTATTATAATATCTCAATAAAGATTCAAACAAAGGTATATATATATTTTTTTTTGTTCATTTATAATTGTAAATGTATTCTAAATTTTGTTCAATTTTAATTGCGTGTGTATTAGTGTGTGATTTATCATTTTGAAATTTTTTTTTCCAGAAAAATATGAGAAAACAGAAATCCGGGTGGGAAAAGAAGAAAGAAAAATTCAAAGCTGAGTTAAAGATATTGAGATCGGGACAAAAAACTCTCCCTGGATTCTTTGCATCATCATCAACAATCCTATACCACTGATTCCACTGATACCTTGGAAGCAATTATAGACAAGGTTTCTAGTCACAGTAATCTAGTTGACTTTTCAATTTCGAAAACATCGGACCATATTAGTATTCAATCCCTTCAAACATTGGATAACATAGATGATTTAATTAAACTTTGGCAATGACCAGCAACAGGACAAGAGGTAAGTTTAATAACTTGTACCCATCCAATTCAACCAAGCTCTGTAAAGAATACAGTATCCATAGGTTATAAACACAATATTGATAACGAACAAGTTGAAACTGTACATACATGGCTCAGCTTTAACCCGAAGAGAGAGAAATATTTTTGCAGTGTATGTATATGTTTTAATGTTGATGCTAACAACATTTTTGTGACTAGATGTCAGTTAGACCCAACCGGAAGATCACACCATCTAAACAACATTAATAGACATAAGCTATCAGTTGCCCACTTTGTAGCATTACACGCATTCTTTATCTCTAAAGCAGGAAAATCCACTTATCACCTTCTAGACCAAGTTATTAAAGCAGTTGTAGACCAAAACCGTTTTGTTCTTAAAAGCATAATAAAAGCATTTCGCACTCTTGTTATGCAAGGCCTACCATGGCGTGGGCACCGAAATGGAAATGCTACTACCATTTTGGAACCTTATTTGCAGCATGGAAACATTTAAGCCTTGTTAAAACTTCAAATAACAGTGGATCCAATGCTTAATGAACACTTGAGGCAGCTGTCAGCCAACGAAAAGACATCGCAAAAATGTAAGTTTGGTAAAAAATCTGGTGCAGTTGGCAGAGGACCAAAAATTACCTGGCTTAGTAACGACACCTTTGATGCACTACTGAATCTTTTCACTACTCAAGTACAAAAGCGAATTATCAGCTTAAAAAATAAAAATGGTGTTTTTAGTATACAAGCTAATTCAACAACAGATATAGTTCTGTGCAACCAGATGTGTCTTGTAATTCGTACCATTCAGAAGCAACACCAAGAGGAAATCGATGAATACGTTTCTTTCATTCCATTACACAATATCATTGAAGAGAGGTTGATTGATGTGTGTGAAAAAACTCGTGGAAGAGCAACAAATTTATTTACAGACATATCTAATATGTTGGACTAAAAAAACCTTGACTGGAAAGCGAATTGCATTGCGCACTGTTTCGACGGTGCATTAGTGATGACAAAGCTGGCGGACCATTTTCATGAAGCTATTCAAAATGTGAATCAACACATTTGGTGTCATTCTCATTGCCTTAACTCTGCTGTTGTTGACCATTGTAGCCTCATTGATCATCCTTCCGTTCAGCAGCTGTTCTCTATGCTTCAAAACCTATTTAACTTTGTAAATGCAGGTTACAAGAGGTGTGCAGTATTTGTAAATACAGTCAAAGGAATCAAGCATAATCAGGGTGGAAGTAGAAAGCTGGCTTCTAAAGTTCCTTACGCATAAGTGGCAAGGAAGATGCAAGGCTGTAACTAGTTTGATAGGTAGATTTAACAGTAAGGATGCCGAGAAGCAAGTTAACAATGGATTAATTGTTCAATTAATCTCTACTTTGGATTTAATTGCCACTGACTCTGATTTCGATGTGGAAACGCGAGGAACTGCCTTTGCGTTTCTTCAACAAGTTTTACAAAAAGAGAGTATAATTTTTTTTATATTATATTCTCAGATGATGTTTCACGTGGATGAGTTAATGGCAATAATGCAGTTTTGAGATAGCGATTATTCCAGTGTGAATCAATTAATCTCTGCAACCTTGTTGAGTTTTGAAAAAATTGGAGAAAAATTTGACCACTTCTGGAGATATGGTGATTCATATTGCAAGGTAAAAATATCAATATTTAACTATTTTAAATTATCTTGTTTGATTGCTTCATAATTATTTAACCTTGTTAAAAGAATATTTTGGTACATATACATTCTGATGTTAAAATATTTGCATGTTAACTATTATATTTAAAGGTACTTCAAAGAAATATATATGGTATCATGAAATTAGATCCTGAAAACTCAGAGATAAAAAAAATGATTTAGAACGTTTAACTATTGTATACGGGAACGGTGATGGCAGTGTCCGCATGAAACAGCTATATGCGTTTCCGAGATCGGTATTTCAAGAAATACGTTCTTTAATATTTGGTAATATATTGACAGAGATGCGTGCTCAATTTAGTGATAAAGGTTGCAAAGATTTAAGTACTTTGTGCTCAATTGTATGTCCAAATATGCTGATTTGTAAGACTGACAAAGAAATTGATGCGTACAATCTCAATACATATATTGCAAAATTCCCCTCATTGAACAACATTGATTGTGTTAGTCTTGAATAAGAACTCAAAATACTTCGACTCTATTTGAAAGCTCTTGGCTCACGTCGAATCAAGATACTGAATGACGACAATAAAGAAAAGAATCATCTTGTGCACCGATGTCTTGTATGCACTTACAAGTAAGTTTTTCATATTTTATTATGTGTTGAGTTATTTAATCAATTTTGAAATTAATTATGGTTATTTTTCCATACTTTAGATATATTCTGCAACGGAGAGCATTAGGCGGATCTTTGGCAATGAAAAATACATTTCATATATATCACCATATTTTGGCACTAAGTGTTGATATTGATGAGTGCGAGAGAGTATTTTATAATATAAACTGTATAAAAATAAAAAACTTTATTTAATATAAAACAAGTTTATATCTGTTTCAAAATGTTACAAAAATGCAAAACATGAGATTGATACTTATTTATATAAAACTTAATTTAAAATTTAACACCAAAACATTTTTCTTAAATGAATTAAAACGCAATACAATTACTATATAGTAATTGTATTGCGTTTTAATTCATTTAAGAAAAATGTTTTGGTGTTAAACTTTTAAATTAAGTTAATTTAAGTCCAACAATAATAATAGCTATTATTATTGTTGGGTTTGCGGACTTTCTTAAATTTATTTTGTCAACATTACGATCGTTAAAAACCGTTTATAAGTTTATAATTTTTCTTATGAAAAAATACGTCTTAAAACATCTACTTCTATATACTACTATCTATCATAATACGTATTAAAACATCTACTTTGTTTTCAGAGCAATATTATTATTATGCAAAATACTAATATAATTGCGCTCAAAGTTGAAGACTTTGAGCGCAATTATGTTAGTAAATCAAGTGATTAATAAAATTTAATTTGTTCAAACATAAATATTGTAAATGATTATGGAATTTCTTTAAAATGTAGAAAAAATTAAAATTTGCCTAAAGGTCCATATTTAGATTAAAAAGTTTAAAAGCCCATGCGGGAATCCTGCATAGCCTCTGGGGCCACCATGCCTCTGATAATTAGGTCAAACTTTAGTTTTTTTTATCTGTAATGTAGATGTAAACTAGATTACAAATAATAGTATATGAAGTGAAAATAAATATAAAATCAAATAAATATATATATTAGATATATATATTTGATTTTAATTATATTACATATGCATTATTAAATATTACCTTGTTATATGACATTATTTAAATTAAAATCTTTTCAAGTTTTTAAAGAATTTAAAAGATAAAATGTGATAGTGGTGCAGGGTTGTAGTGTTGTAGTGGTGTAGGGGTAAAGCTCCTTTTTGCTTTGTAGGTGAAAGGTATACCATTCAAACTCACCATAGCCCTGGAAGTAACACAATAGCCCTAGTAATAGCATCTGGCCTTGGGGAGGTATATGTTGTAAAATTCAAAATGAACTTCAAAGTATCAATGCATTTAGTTGAAAAATTATAAAGAGAGAGAGTAAAAAATGCTGAAAAAGTAGTTGTGAATTTATTTTAAGTCAAATGTCAAAAAAACTTAAAATATAGTGCAAACAATTTTTTATTCTGGAATTACAATGCAACAAAAAAGTGGTAATCTTAAATTCCTGTATCTAATTATTTTCTTAACTTTAGTTTTGTTGGTATACTTGGATTCTTATTTTTAATTATATTGGCATGCATGGATTCTTATTTTTAGTTCTATTGATAGACTTGGAATACTACTTATTTGTTTTTGTTTTGTTTTTGTTAATTAATTTTTTATCTTTCCGATCACAACTGTGTTTAAATATTGTAAATATTTTTTTGAATAAAAATTACAAAATAAGCAGCAAAAAATAGAAAAGTTAACAGTTGCTCAGATGTTTACTCCAAAAATATTTTTTATAAATATAAAAAATATTTTTGGATATTACGCTAAATTTTAAATATTATGCTAAATTTTATTCAAGGTCTTAAAGAAAGGTTTTAAAAGAAAACGCCACACAGAAGTACCAATTTCTTCAAGTAGTAGCTACGAAGATGCTGAACCGAAAAAACGCAATAGAGTTAGTGACATTAAACTTTCTGATAAAGCTCGACTTCTTTTTAAAGATTTGCTATTTTTGATAATTGGTAATTAAATTAGTAATTTAAATAAAATTTGTAATTAAACATGTAAAACGAGATCAATGAAATTGAAATTATGGTATTAATAAAATGTTATGTATTAAATGATGTGTAATATAAATATCAGGGGCTATTCTAGAGCTTTTTCGACAGCATTGATAGTATGTGAGCAAGATTTGGGCGAAATGTGTAAATATGTTGTTGTTTTTTCTGCAAAAAAATGCCTGTATACAGTGATTTTTTTGTCAAATTTCCTTATGGCTGATGCTGGTACTGGGGGTACTGTCACAAAATTATTTTCCTAGGGTAGCCCCTATATATATATATATATATATATATATATATATATATATATATATATATATATATATATATATATATATATATATATATATATATATTTATATATATACATTTATATGTATGTGTGTATGTATATATATATATATATATATATATATATATATATATATATATATATATATATATATATATATATATATATATATATATATATATATATATATAACACATAATATTGTTTTTAAATATCAGGTGTCCAGCAATAAGTCAGGAAAATTTTGAATTATCTTCTGTAAATGCTAAGCATAACTAAATTCATAACAAGAGTTCAAAATTGTCTTTTGTTAGATACAAAGCAACAATCAGGAGAAAATGGGTTGGATAAAGATTTGATTTCTAAACTTATTACATCAAATAATGGAGAAATTATCTCCACTATTCATAGCAGAGAATTTCACAAAGCTAAAAATGTACTCTGCATAAGTGATGGCCCATCCAGTTCACACATTGTAAGTTTTTCAATTTTTTTATGTGACCTAGTTAAATTAGGTGTATGTGTCACATTTTTGAAAGAGAAATAAGGAAATATGTATGTATACAAGAATTTTTTTTTAGTTTTTAACATTTATTTTTATAGTTTTCAATAAACATAATAAGTATAAAAACACAATTGATGTTTTGCATTAATTAACTTTTCCACTTTCTTCATTACCAATGCTCCCTATTTTTATTGAAACAACATTGTCTACATTTATTAGCTGACATTTTTCCGCGAATTCTAGCATGTCCATTAGTCCAAAAGTTTATTTTTATGAAATCTTGGTCTTGCTAAAAAAAATTGTTGTTTTAAAAATGTAAATGTCAAAGACATTTACATTCTTATAACAACAGTTTTTTCAGGTGTCCACTTATCGAATATGATACTAAGTCCTTCACCTTGATAAGATTGCATTTTAGTTTAGTTTTTTTTGCATATTTTCTCTGCATACTCATTCTTAATTTTTTAAATCATATTTGAGGACTAGAATTTTAGTATACCTTTTGAGTTTCATATGATTTTGTTTGATTTTAGTTGTAGGTTCTATTTCTAGCTCTCCTATATTATTTCTCTTTAAAAGATTAATTTTGTCTAAAGGTGTAAGTGCCATTTGTACTGCCATCAAAAGTTCAAACTGTTTTTAAACATTTCTTGCTTTTATCTGAACTTCCAATCTCTATATTTATAAAATAGTTTCATTACGAATTTTTATCCATAAGTCTAGTTTCTTATTAAATGGATGATCGTACCAGTAATGACCAGCTTAATTACTGATAATATGCATTTTGATTGGTTTACCATTAAACTGGTATTGCAATCCCTAGTATGGATTGTCAATTCTTATGCACAAATAACCTTAGGAAGTTGATCAAAAATATTTTTGCTTTATTTATTAAACCATCAGTAATTCAAAGCTACAAATAAGGTGATATGTAAAAATTGGATTTCTTTCAAAAAAGAGAAATTATAACCTAGGAAAGTTATTGATTTTGGTTTTGTGATTGAAGTCTTAGTGGTTTTAACTTTAAGTCCTATTTTTTGTAGAAAAAGGTTTCGATATAAATTCAAATCAATTCTAAATTCTAAATCAATTCTAAATTCTAAATCAATTCTAAATCAAAAACAATTCTAAATGTAAATATTCAGACTCGATAGTTTTTTATTGGGTTATAAGAGATTATATAAATTTACGTAATGTTTATCCTGACACCATTAATATCACAATTTCATTAATGTCATCAGTTTAAGTCAGCCAGATCAGTTTAAGTCAACAGTACTAAATCAGTTTAGCAAATCAAAAGAAATCAAAGAAAGAGTGTGAATTGGACCACTAAAGAGCAATTTATATTTATTACAATATATTTTGATCATTCAAGTTTTTAAAATGTCGGCTTTTGTCAGGACACTTTTTTCACAAACAGAAACAAAGAAAACAATATAAAAATTAATTTGTTTTTGGTAATGAATGCCCTTCATTTTGAGATGACAGTTTCCAAAACATATTAATTGTACATTGACTGGTTTTCATTGATTGATTAGTTTAGGTTTTAAGCAGAGAGTATTTTTTAGGACATGTTAGATTCTAAGAAAACTTTAAATATTTTAAATATTTTTTTAAAAGCATATTATTCTTCAGCAGATTTATGTGCGGTATCCTACACATAGATTAATAAATCAGTTATGTATTTTTTTTAGATTTAATCTTTTAAAATGTAAAATACTTTCAATTCAATTAACTTTTTCTTTTTTTTTTTTAATTTTTTGATAGATCAAAGTTTTTCTTTTTTATCTTTTTAATTTTTGATCAATTGCAATTAACTTTTTCTTTTTTTTTAATTTTTGATATATCAAGTTTTTATGAATCTCAATATTGATTTTTAAATTTTTTTAAATTTAATCAAAAATTTGTTTGCAATTTTCTCTTTTAAGTATGTGACATAATGCTGTATCACTTCACATGTTTTTTTTGTTTCAATTGTTTAAGTTTTTTATGTTATGATATAGAAATTTTATTTGAATATTTTTCTTTTTAAAATTTATGGTTTTTATTATTTGTATTGTTTTTATTGTTTTGTATTATTTTTTTTTTAGTTTCTTTATTGTGTTGTTGTTGGAATTCCAATTCTTCACCATGATTGGCTCATTAATAGTATAAAATTAAACACCTGCCAAAGTTACCATGAATATTTAGTTCCTGCTGGGTTAAATATTCATGGCGACATTGTGTCACAAATTCATGGCAAAAGGGAGCCATATAATTGTTTAAATCCACTTAGGGTGAGTTTGTTTTCAACTTTTAATGTTTATAAAAGTTGTTTATTTTGATCCATAGATGTTGGTCTAAAATAAATTTTAGATTTCTTTAAATCTTCTCATAGCAGATATAATGGCGCAACGACAGTTTAAATGTTAAAAAATCTTACTGTATTATAAACTATGTTATAAACTGGGATAATATTATAAGCCATGGGACTATACATCATAGGAGTTTAAAGATTTATATTTATTATTTAAATTGCTTCAATATTGTTTTTGAGGTTATTGGATTTATTTGCCTATCATTTGAATTATTATCTTTTTTATATTTTTGTTATACGCACGCTATCGAAGCTAGCGGAGGTGTGTTACTATTCAAAAGTAAGTTTTTGGACTGCTTTTTACTTATAAAATAGTTCAAAATTGAATCAAAAAGTAGAAAAGTTGCTAGAAGATATCATTTAAGAACATCAAGGGAAGAATAAAGTTTTGAAAATTAAATTTAATTGAAAGTAGTGCATTAAAGAAAAACGCAGAAAGTTTAGAAAATAACAGAAGGATTTCTACAGGGTGGATACTCGAAATCCGGACAATTTTAAATTTAAAAATAAAAATTGCAAATTCAGCACATCGTGTCAAGGGAATATGACCGTAGAGTTGCAGTGGTTGAATCCCCTCCGCGCCGGGCACTCTGTCCCAGAGATTATGAAATGGTTTGGCTTCCCAAAAAGCACAGTATATGATATTGCAAAGAGGTTTAATGATGGTGCAGAGTCTGTAGAATGAAAAGAAAAGACTGCTCACAAACCAATCAGGAATAAGGCCTTCATCAGCAGAGTACAGAAGTCAATCAACAAAAACCCCAGCACCTCCATCAGGAAACTGAGCAAAGATATGAATGTGTCTCATTACACCATGAGAAGAGTGATCTGTGATGACCTTAGGTACAAGTCCTATGTCCTGAAAGTCAGGCAGATGCTGTCTGCTTCAATGAAGGAGAAGAGAGTGGCTAAGTGTTCCGTTCTTTTAGCATCAATAATACATGAAGCTGCCGGTAAACTTCGTTTTTTCAGCGATGAGAAAATTTTTACTGTGGATGCCAAAGTGAGCAGAAGAAATGACAGATGGTTGGCTCAAGACCCGGAAGATGTCCCAGTGATTGGTCAGACAAAATTTCCAGCCTCTGTCCATGTCTTTATGTCTGTTTCCAGCAAAGGCCATGTCATGCCACCACACTTCTTCCTGAAGGGCCAAAATGTCAACAAAGAAGTCAACTTGGACCTTCTGATTAATGTGGTGAAACCTTGGATGGACAAGTGTTCCAATGGTAGGCCATATGTGTTTCAGCAAGACTCAGCTCCTGCTCATACCTCCAATTTGGTACAGGGTTGGCTTGAAGAGAATCTCCCTATGTTCTGGTCGAAGCACTTTTGGCCTCCAAAATCACCAGATCTCAATCCATTGGACTATTATGTCTGGGGCACTTTGGAAAGTGAGACCAATAAATCAAGTCACAACACTGTTCAATCTCTAAACCGAGCAATTACTACTGCAGCTGCCAACATGTTGGGCAATGAGGTGGAGCACGCCTGCTCCAGGTTCAGGAAGCGTATCGAGCAAGTCATTGAAGCTAAAGGCAGCTGGATTGAGTGAAATGAAAGCTCTTATATGTGTACATTACTGTTTAAAATTTCAGAAATATAGCTTTGAAACTAATACTTTTATTGTAATTTTTATTTTGTGTCAAAAAAGTCCGGATTTTGAGCATCCACCCTGTAGTAAAAACTTTCAGTAGCCTTTTTAAATTGAAAAACCTAATTTTTTTTGATGTTATATGATGTGCAATGACAGTTGAGCAAAATGATAAAAATACCTAAAGAATATGTTTTGATTTTTGGCGGAATCAAACAAACTGGAAGTTGCTGAAAAAGATTTGAATGATAAAGGAGCTGTTTTAAAGGTATTTGAGGAGATACGAGTCAATAGCCTTTAAATTGCTAGAATTTATCGCTTTAATAAAAATAAAAATAGTAAAAATCCTAGCTTAAATAGTAGTTGAACTGCAAAGATAATTGCATTGAAGTAATGAAAACAGCAAAGTGGTTGAGAAAAAATAATAGCTTTGAAATGTCTATATAAACTATGATTTAACACCAACTCATGGTCATTTTTTATAACAATTATTGAATAAACATAATGGCCTTAATAACAACTTAGATAATAAAAATGTAAAAAATTATAGATATGGGATTTGGAATAACAACATCATCAAATTTACAACAATCAAATCAGCCTAATTATCATAACTCTATGGATTTAAAAGAATCTATTAAATTTATGTATGGCTATTTGTTGCATGCGTCAGTTAAAAGGTTAGAAAAAAGTCCTGCATCTAAGAGCAAAATGATACATAAACCACAATAAATAATTGAACCAGACATTAAATCTAAATCAAATGTTTTAATACTAACGCCATGTCCCCAAAAAATAAAATAGATAAATTGCGTCACACCATTACACTACATTACATTGCGTCACAGGCATATTCTCTAGATTTATTCATTATTACTTAAACTTAGTTTAATGATCCTTCTGATACATCTATAGAAAATTATGTATAATAACATTGTGATCAGTGATAATTTGCGTCACACCATTACACTACATTACATTGCGTCACAGGCATATTCTCTAGATTTATTCATTATTACTTAAACTTAGTTTAATGATCCTTCTGATACATCTATAGAAAATTATGTATAATAACATTGTGACCAGGAAAATGAAAAAAATGTTGAGGGGTTACCATTTATGTTAAAAATCAATTGATATAATATGAAGAAATTATGACAACTTGTACAAATACTAAACATGTTTGGGTTTGTCAAAATTTTGGAGTTAAAAACAATTTTAGTTGGTTGTAATTACAGGTCACTGAGTTCAAACAAAGTTATTAATGATACAATTTTTTTTTTTTAATGTTAATTCACCTCCCTGAGGCTACAAAGTCCTCTTCAGTCAAGAAGGCACCTTAATTGTGGTTACAAACCTCTCCCAACTCTTAAACACGAACCTTGGCAAACAAGAGCCCTGCGTAGAGAGACAAGCAAAGTGCAGTACTACCAGCGACTTGGTGGGGAACTTTTCGCTTATGAGATGAGCAATCTAACACTATACCATGCATATGCATATATAAATATTATTAGTAATAATTTATTATTCTAATAATATTTATATATGTAGGCATATATAAATATTATTAGAAATGTTAGTAGATCAATTGAAAAAAAAGTTTTTATTACATTTTATTACATGTGATTTTAGATGATTTTATTTTGTGATTTACATTTTATTACATTTTATTACATGTGATTTTAGTTACAGCACAATTAAATGTTATTCAAAGGAAACATTACTGTTTAGTAATCAAGCTAAAAACTTCTTAAATTGTCTTGATGAATGTTTTTCAAAATCAATGCATTGTAAATCCAACATTTCAGAAAGCCACTTATCAAAAATCAAACATACTTGACTTGATAGTTGTAAATAATGCCATTAGTGTCAAATGGATTCAACATAATGCACCTTTAGGTAATAAAAATCAAGGCCATCACCTAATAACATGACAATACATTATAAGTGAAAAATATGCAAGAAAAACTTATATCTTTAAAAAAAATAAAAATTTGGGAATTTTAACGAGATTAACTATATATATTCAATAAATTGGAATGTCATGTTCTTGAACAAAAATATAAACAATTCTTGTGAGATTTTTTATTACCATTTATATACAGCTTGTAATAAGTTTATTCTGTCTGTAAAAAGTTATTTTAATAATAAAAAAAAATTTCTTTACAAAGATATAATAAAAGATATAAGAAAAAAAAAAATAAACTCAATGCATAAAAATGGTCCAATAAAATTTCAAATTAGACTGACAACTTAAAAAATTGTAATAATAGAGCAATAAGTGATCTGTATAGAAGGGTTAAAAAAGCTGCAATACTTTTCAATACATACTTTTCAACTATGAAAAATATATAGCTAAAAAAGCAAAATCTACACCAAAATTGCTACATAAGTATAAAAAAAGCAAACAAAAAAATAAAAACTATTTAACATCAATTGAAGATTCTAATCGGTACGTCATTACAGACCAAAATCATATTGCTGATAAAAGATAATGATGAAGCTTTGTCAAACTTCTATATAAAGTGTTTTAATTCACTACAATATATTAACATTACTTCAACTGAAATTACTAATATGAAACATGCTTTGAACCTAAGAAAATCAGTTGGACCAGATGGGGTTTATCTCTTTGTGTTAAAAGAATATTTAGATGCTTTTTGTAATTCTATAACTTTGTTATTTAAAAAATCAATACATTAAGGTGTAGTACCTAATTCATGGAAGTGAACTAACATAATGCCATTGCCTTAAAATATAATATTTTTAATATAAAATTTAAAAAAGAAAGTAGTATTAATAATAAAAGAGGCGTGGTATTGAAGTGGATAAAGTCTTTTAACTGATGTAAAGCAAAAAGTTGTTCTAGGAGAAGAATATGAGCAAATATAGTAAGTGCTATGCAACAAGGATTTGTGCTAGTTTCAATTTTATTTTTGTTATACAATAATGATCTTCCTAGTCAACTTGTAAATCAAATAATGTTATATACAGATAATATCAAAGTAATAGCTGAAGTTAACAATGAAACTGAAACAAAACTGATTTGCAAAATGACATTGATATATTAGAAGAATGGGCAACAAACTGGAAGATGCAATTTATTTTTGAAAAATGTAAAACTATGCATATGAGTAATAAAAATATAAATCATAAATATTTAATGGCTAACAAAAATGTAAAGCAAGAATTGAATACTACCAAATTAGTAAAAGATCTTGACATATGAATTTCAAATGATTTATGATGGGAACCACAAATCAAAATTGCAAACTATAAATTTTGCATCATATCCAAATCATTTAAGTATAAAGGGACTGAACTAATAAAGTTGCTGTATTGCAATTATATTCATCTGCATTTAGAATTCCTAGTATCGATATGGAGTCCTCATCTTGAAAAAGATATAAATATATTTGAAAATATTCAGAAACAAGTTACAAAATTGGTATGTCATTTCTCATACAATAAAAGAAAATGAGTTGACATTAAAACACCAAAGAATATGAGTTGATCTCGTACTAATGTATAAGTATCATAACATTGAGAAAATTGCTTGGAAAATATCAACAAAGCATTCATGCTCTTTAAATATTTCAGGTCCATCTTCTAATATTCAAGGTAATAAACATCATTTATTCGCTGAAAAGAAATGTTTAAATTGTTTTTAAATTTTTACAACTAAACGTAAAAAAATTTTTAATTAATTTTTTTAGGGTCAAATTCTAGAACAAATTACCAATTGAAACAGTTAAAGTTAAAAACTTATTTAAAGCTAAACTAGACTTAATCAAGTATTTTTAACTTTCTTGTTTAATCTGTAAAAGATTTAACATGGCATTAAGTCTCAACAGTATTGTATATTATTATTATGGTTATTATTATTGTTATGATTATTATTATTACTTGGTAGTTTTAAGTAATAACTTAAAACTACGAAGTAATAAAAACAAACTTTGTAGTTTTAAGTAGTAACTTTGTTACTATTTACTTTGTAGTTATTATGTTATTTGTATTTATTTAGATATTTTGTTCAATATAACCAATTTTTAGGCATAACAGACTTTTTTTTTTTAACTTTATGTGTTAATGTTAAATATAGTTTATAAGATTAAGATACAAATTCTTCAGATAATTTAAATTTAAATCAAATTAAGGTTTTGTTGTTGACTTAAAGTCAAAATTTGTGACTCAGTTAAGTTTGTGTGGAATTTAATTGTATAGAAAACACTATAAATGCTATAGCAAATTGTTTATGGTTAGCCATTGTACTAAAATTTTATTATAATTGCAAGGCTGATATACAAGTATTTAAAGATAATATTTGGTAATAAACATATTTATGTGATATAAATAGTGTCTTAATTGTTATTTATATGTAGTTATGTAATAAATAGGCATGGACAAAATATGAGTTAACAAAATTAACAAAGAAACATTTTTAAAATAATGCATTATAAAATAATGAGTAATAATAGAAAATAAAAATACCTTCAAATTAAAGTTTAAGCATTTTTGCATTTTGAAGCTCTTTAATTACTTGATTTAACTTTTTTAAATTAATTTTACTGTTTTTTGTTGTTTTGTTTTTTTAATTATTTTTTTTTTTTTTTTTTACAAAAACCAAACAGAAGTATGAGGAAGTTCCAGTTTTTTAAACACTCTAGATATCCCCTGACCTCTATAAGGCAATTAGTCTTCTTACTATTAGGATTTACTTTGAATCTTTAAATAACAAAGTTTAATATCTCAGTTTTAGTTTTACAACCTCTCTGATAACCAATCTAATTTTCAATCCTCTTTTTCTACTGCTGACTCGTCAACCATTATAGCAAGAAACTATCTGTGTTCTAAGATCTATTATTTATTAATGTAGTAGTAGTGTAGTGGTAGAGCACTTGCTTTGTAAGCGAGAAGTTCTGAGTTCAATCAACACCATGTCCCAGTAGTACTGTGCTCAACTTGTTTCTCCACGCAACAGCCTTGTTTCCCTTGTTCAAGGTTTGTGTTTTGAAGTTGGGAGAGGGTCATTACCACAAACAAAAAGTAAACAATAATAGCCTCTTCGATCGTGGCGGTTCCCTCAACAACAGCAAGGTGACATTAAAAAAAAGGAGGGAGGCAATTGCTTTTGTATCAAAGACTCAATTTAAACAATTAAGTTTGGTATGCTGGTCTTCACTATAAGTTCTCTTGATTCAGTGTATCTGGGATCAATTTTAATGTTTTGAATCATTCTTTTTCAACTGCTGTATTAAATTTTTCTTTTACGGACATTTTTCTTTGTTTCCAGTAACTTCTGAGGTGCTAAATGGTTCCATTCTTGGTTCTATGCTGTTTTTTATCTATATTATCTATACTTTGCTGATGGCAACTGTATACAACTGATATGCAGTTGTATACAGTTCATACCATCAGCAAATAGAACCACTTTAACGCCAAGAATATCTGTGAGATTGTTAATATAAATAAGACAAAAAGCCATAACTTTTAGATTGGTTAGAACATGCTGATCTTGAATCTAAATTCTCTTCTGTGAAAAGCCTGGGGCCTACAGTGATTGGTGAACATATATATATATATATATATATATATATATATATATATATATATATATATATATATATATATATATATATATATATATATATATATATATATATTTATATGTTATATATATATATATATGTTATATATATATATATATATATATATATATATATATATATATATATATATATATATATATATATATATATATATATTTTATATATATATATATATATATATATATATATATATATATATATATATATATATATATATATATATATATATATATATATATGT
>NC_088927.1:14050000-14120000 GCF_038396675.1 Hydra vulgaris
CAAATGATACCTGTCTAAAGACCGTTGCTAAGAAAATCTTAACAAAAATCAATTTTTTTGCGAGAAGTAAGAACTGGGATTATAGATCGACTCTGATGTAAAGGGAAAAGATTTTATTGAGATCATTCTATAATCATGGCGATGGTATGATTTGAACTTCCTTAAGGAGAATAAAAAGAAATTAGGCATAAGCTAGGATCAGAGGCAAGACACAAATTAAGAAAACAAGTCACAAAGTTAATGAAGTTAACTTTATTGTTAGCAAAATCACTCATACTAGAGCACTTTGGTATGACAAGCATTAAATTCATCAAAAACAATGAAAGCTAATTAAAAATGATAAAATTAAAAAACCAAACAACTCAAAGTCTTTCAAAGAGCAAATAGGTTTGGTGAATGCGGTTTACCAAAAGATATTTCAGATAAAAAATTATGTTGATGACAATGGTTTTTTGTGTTCATCATTTTTTGTTGCTAGGTTCATAGTTTAAAATAATAAAAAGAACTTGACTCAAACATCAACTGCACTCTAAGCAGAAACGGATCCAGGAATTCCCCCGCCCCCCCCCCTACCTCATTCACTAGAACCTAAGCAATAAGCTATACAGTTGTCTCATTTCTGTTAATATTTCTCTAATTTATTCTAATTATTTACTAATAACTAATAAATTTATTTAAATTTATTCTAATCAGTTTTTTTCATATACAGTGATAGATACTCCAAAAATAACAACTTTTTAAAAAAATTGAAAAAATAATATTTAGAATGAAACACGACATTTTTTTTTTACATCAAGGAATATTTTTAACTTTTCATTTGATTTATTTTTCACATTTTTATGTGTTACATTTCACAAAGAAGATTGTAGATTAAAAGTTTCAAATATGTTGCTAAGGTCAGAAATTTATACCCATCGAGATCCACAGGAGATATATATTGGAAAAGAATTAGGTTAGAATTTAGGCAAGACAGTTAGAATCAATTTTTTGTTGTATTAACCTTAGTTGAAAATCAGTTCTTCAAAAATAAAAATAAGTAAGGTTTTTTGAGGTCTTAATGCTTTATTAAACTTTATCTCTCTTTCTGACCTTTCTGTTCTCCTGTTGTTTCGGACCTTTCTGCCATTTGTCTCTGACATTTTTTATCCCTCCTAAATAATTAAATAAATTCATTTTTATCCCCCCTAAATAATTAAAGGGTCAGAATGAATGTAGTAGTTAAATAGTTTAAACTAAATTTTTTTTTTTTTTTATTGAAATCATATTTAAGTTTCATACAGAAGTAACAAATAATCTGATACTAAAGTTATTCAGAAATGTATTCAAAAATATTAAAAGTGAAAAATTTTTTTTGATTTTTTTTTACAGATATATGTGCATCAAGATACTAAAACAAACAGCAAAGATTTTAATTTAGTTTTATCAAAAGCTGGCTGTGAACGTGTAGCACCAGGAATCTTTGTAACAGAACAAACTCGCGTTTTAAATTTTAGTCTATTAAATGTGGATTACATATTAACGCTAAATGAAAAGGTCCCCAGTGTTATTTGGGATGCATCTGTAGTTTATGAAATACCCGTGGTCACATTTGCTTGGCTCGTTGAATGTTTGATTACAAATCAACTTGTTGACGCGAATGTTAGTCCGTTATTTTTATATAAACCAATTTAATTATATATATATATATATATATATATATATATATATATATATATATATATATATATATATATATATATATATATATATATATATATATATATATATATATATATATATATATATATATATATATATATATATATATATAATTAAATTGGTTTATATAAAAATTTAATTATATGTATATATATATATATATATATATATATATATATATATATATATATATATATATATATATATATATTTACATTTATATATATTTTATATATATATATATGTATATATTTGTATATACATATATATATATACATATATATATATATATACATATATATATATATATATATATATATATATATATATATATATATTTGTATATATTTTAAACTTTTATTATAAGTGTGTATATATTTAAAGAAAAAGCGAAATAATAATATAAACCAATTAGTTGTAGTTGTTACAAGTAGTATTAGATAGTAGTACGTGTAAGAAAGATAGGTAGCATATCACGGATGTTTCAAGGTGGACATGTTACTACTTGATATTTTTTGACAATTACAGTCGTGTGACAATTTATTATGGCCACCCACATTTTTTTACATTCTCAAGTTTCAAACTCTAATATTTTAATATTTTTTTGTGGTTTATGTACTCAAATGTAATTTTTATTTAAGAAATGGGTATTTTTTTGACAAATAAAAAACATTTAACAAATTTTTAATAAATTTTATTATTCAAGTATTACTACAAATATATTCAAGATCAATATTTAATGATTCCTCCTTTTGCCTCTATAATTGCAAAAACTCTTTTTGGCATATTTTTGATGTATTTTTCAAACATTTCCTTTAATTTTTTATTATGGTTCCAATGGTGAATAATTTTTTCTATTAAATACACTTTATTTGTAATATTTTCTTTAGATATTTGCTTCTTTAGGAGCACCCAAACATTTTCTATAGGATTTAAGTCAAGAGAGTTTCCTGTTGTGGCAACAATCTTTGTTCCAGAACTTTTTTATATTGTAACTGATTCATTATTCCCTCTACGATATAGAGCCTTCCCATTCCTCTTTCACATATCACTGACCAGATTATCAGAGAGGTGGGCTGTTTAACAGTTTGAATGATGCAGTCCAATAAGTATTTTTCCCCTTTTTTCTTTTTACATATTGAGCCTTTTTTGTTAAAACTTGGAAAGTACTCTCATCGCTAAAACATACCTTAAAATATTATACATGGATTGTGCCCTGATTTCCGCAATTTTTTGTGGTGACAAGTCGTTTTTTTTTCGCCATAACTAAAATAAGATATCACATTTCAGTACTACAGTTAAGAATTTGCTTTGGTTCTCATTACTTTAAAAGTATCAAATCAAATACAATTATTTTTACTTTAAAATAAAAAGAAATATTCAAGAAACAATATTTTTACTGATTTAAATAGATATTTTGTAGATAGCCTAATAAACGAATTCAAAACTCTGGTAATAAAACTTAACAAGTGTACAGTGAAAAGATTATAATTAAGATGACATCATACAAAATGGCTGTCAAAAGTGACTGTTACCAGTAGCAAAAAAAAAAAAAAAGCACTGATTTTATGAGTTAAAACTTTATTTTAAACAGAAGATTAACTTTCAATAATGAAAAAAGATTATCTTTCAATAATGAATTTTTACTCTTCATATGAAAAAAATGAGATTAAACATCAAAATGATCAAAATTCATAGGTGACCATAATAAATTGTCACACGACTGTAATCTTAAATAGTGTCACTTAAACTTTCATAACTTTTGAAATGTTTGATATAATTTTGTGTTGTAAAAATATTAAAATGTATTGTATCATCTTAAATCGAAACTTAGATTTTTTAATAAACTTGCTAAGTGAATTTAGCTGAAATTAACTTATATATATAATTAGAATAAACTTAGCTGAATTTAAATAATTCAATGTTACTCTAAAAAACATTTACTGTCGCCGAAGCAGGAAATACTCCGAAACCGAAATAAATCATTTAGAAATGGTGAAATATTTTGTAAATTATTAAAAATAACTATTTTCTAAATGAAATAGAAATTTAAAATAATACAAAATATTCGGAATGTTTTTCAACCAAAATTTTGCTTCTTATAGAATTTATAAAATGTTCAGAAACCGAAATTTCGATTCAAATTCAAATTTCAGCTAAAACCGGTACCGAAACAGAACTTCGGTCGATCACTTATAGCTGTAGTATGATTTTAGAATAATAAGGCTAAACAATCAAATGGGGAAACTATGAAGATAAGGTAATTTTATCAAACAGAAATTACCAAGAGACAGGAGAGTCATCGCAAATCTAAAATCGAAGTTTCAATTTTTCTACTTGGATGAGACAATGTGTTACGTGTTTTTTCAATCTCGACAGTTTTTTTAAATACAATAAAATAAATCCAAAAATTTAAAACAAAATATTTTTCAAAAAGACTTGTAATTATTAGAAAATTTTTATTATATTACAAATTAGGGTAGAGCGGCGCATAACGGGTCAGTAATGCTCAGCTAAATACCTTTTTTTTTCGAAAATTTTTTTTGATAAAACTTTTTAAATTATTGTGCTTCATTATCTTGAAAAAAAATTATTTTAAGAAAGACTAAAATGCATTAAAAAGTACTAAAATGCATCAGTAAGTTTGCAAAATTCAAAATTTGCGTATTTTCTTATACAATTTTTTTTATTATTATTAATATTATTATAAATTTGCCTAAGTTGTAATTATTTTAAATATTATTATAATGATATTTAAAATAATTACAACTATCGTATTGGTAAAATATACACATGGCGGGGGCAAGAAAAAAGACAAAATAGTCTTATCGCCAAGTTCCCAATAATCCGTAAATAATATAGCCGTCAAACTTGTCATTAAAAATGTCAAATATAAAGAGAAAATTTTTTTTTTTCAAATAAAGATAATAAATTCTAAAATTTATTTTCAAATATAATAGAAGACAAAACAAAAATAAGAAATAAACAAACCAAAAAAAAATTCAAAACTATATATAAAAGTATTTAATTATTGCGATTAAGAATTCCTAATGAGTAATTCTACGACCGTCACAGCGTAACACCCGTCTTTTTTTTTTGTTTTGCTTTTTGGTTAGCTCATAATAGGTGCTACAAAAAACAAGAAGAAAAATTTGGGTGGATATATTGGCCTCTCATTCCTGTAAGAAAATATAAACATCACAGCCTGACCAATATTTTCTCATTGTTTTTTAGTTTTTAGATCAACACCGTGATTCAGCTAATATAGATGAACTGAATTATCAACTTGGCATTGAACAAAAAGTTTTTACTCTTACAAGTTTTATAGCTAAATTACATTTTTTTAATTAAATTTTAAACCGGCGCACCTTTAATTAACTAGTGGTAAACGTCACAGTGTGACCAGACACATTTGGGTTATAAACCAGGTAAATGGGCTGTTTTTAATAAATTTAAAACTTAGTAGAGGTATTAGACAAATATATAATTACATCTTCATAAAAATAGTTCTTACATAGTAATCTTCAGAACACGCCCATACTATATCAGTGTCTAATCGCGTCCATATTATATTGCTGTCATATAATCAATGTTTTAAAGTTTTTTAGTGATTTTATCTGTAGACATAAGTTGCTTGACTAAATACTTGGCACTTGAATAGGATGGCATTTGTTTTTTCCCATTACTGTTGTTAATTAGGTTCGCTGCAAATATTCCTGGTTTTGCTGGTGCTTGTATAAATAACTCATCAATTTTAAATTTTTTAATTGTTTTTATAACATCTTCCATAGAAACAAAATAGACATTGAAATTAGTCTCATTTTTAACAGCTTCATGAAAGGTTATGGCATCAGTTATTATATGTTTTCTCTGGATTATTTTTTGCGTTGCTATTCTTTTAACGGTCCCACCAATAGCAAAATGTACACCAAAATGTACCAATCTTTTCCCATGTTAAGCAGCAAAAACGTTCCAGAATAATTTGAAATCATGCTGCTCTTCCAACCAGGTAATTGCTGATGCAATAAAACGATACTTAAATTGATTACTTGGCTCGTCTGTCTAAATCTGTAGTATTTTAACACTTGATTCAGTATGGTTAGATAATAAATTATGAACAAATACAAGAATAAATTTTTTTGAATGGCTCAAATCATCTGAAGCTATGACAGATGACAAGAATGAATTTTGGTACTAAAATACAGCAGTAAACACAGTAACTTGCTTCTTGTACCAATGTGCTGACTGCACTTCATCTTGCCACAAAGTTAAAAAACTTTCAGCAAAATTCACTTGAAGGACGGCTGTGTCTGGCTTACTTTGAGGTTGGATCTTATAATCACGATGTCTTTGATTGCTTCTGTTTAATAAAATAATGCCAAAGAAATGAAGGTAAAGATTTTGAAAAGGTGCTGTAAAGATCATCAACTCTTCCCTTTTTTTTAATCTTTTTAATATAATCTTTTCCATTACCATCTGCAACTTTTTCCCATTGGTACCATGTATTGCATTTATTCTTGTCAATTTCATTCAAAACATATAGATTATGAAACTATGCAGCATCTTTGCATGTAGTACACATATTATTATAACAAATGTCTTTTTCACTATCACATACAATGCTAAGAGGAAATTCATGTGAATACAATAGAAAATTTGAATCAAACTTGTGCAGGGCTTCAAGGATAAGAATTATATTTTGATGTCGTTGACAACAACAAACGTTTCTTGACATTGAACTAGACAAAAGCACATGTGGTGGGCGTAAACTAGCAAACTTTGATTTTCCAACTGATTCTTCAGGATAATCACCTTTAAAAACAGCATAAGCTTCAATAACATTCACATACAAATGATGTTTTTGCAGTTTTTTCTTGTTCTTTAATCTCACCACAATGGTGTCTCTTTTACCGGGTGCTTGACGGGATATATCATCACGCTGGTAAAAATCAAGAACCAATTTTACAGTTAAAACATCTAATGCATTTTCACCATTTTTTTTTCTGGACTAGGGGTTTCATTCATTTTTGTTAAAAGTTTTGTACAACTTTTGCCGTCTTTCTGGGTGATTTTGGTAGTGCTGATTCGGCTCTCTTAACAGCTTTTCCAAGAGTGCTTGCAGATTTGTAAGAGGGTGATGTAAGCTACAGATTTTGATTCTGCTATTTTTTGTCTGCTCTTTCTCTTTCAATGCCTTTCTTTTTCTCGTTGAGCCTCCAATTTAGCAAGTTGTCTTTCTTTTCTCTTTTTTGAATCTTTTTCTTTAAATGCTTTTTCGCTAAATTTTTCTAACTGCCTTTCACGATATTTCCTTTGACGTTCAGCAAGAGTAAGAGTCATATTAAACCTTTGACGTCACGGCGTGACATAAAAAGATTCTAAAAATAACTTGAGCTAATTATTTTTTTAAACATGTTAGTGTTTATTTAGATGTACTAGATAGAGTTCTAATTGCGCTGGAATTTTGAAATCCTAAATTTTATTTTCGATTAATTTTAAGTGGTTTATCCATGTGACATTTTCGTCAAAAAGGACACCCAGAAACTTTATTGAGTGTTCTCTTTTTATAAATTGATTTTCAATGCTAACATTTGGGAGTTTTTGAGGAATTTCGTCTCTTTGATAAAGGCGATGAAAAAAATATACTTAGTTTTGGTTCAGTTTAATAACAATTTATTTGTATTAAACCATTCAGTTACTTTTAACAGTTCTTTGTTGACTGTTTTAAATAAAGTTTTTTATATTACTATGGAAATAAAATAAATTGGTATTGTCAGCAAACAAAATTGAGTCTAAAATATTCGAAGCTCTGCTTAAGTCGTTAATGTATATTAAGAAAATAGAAGTCCTAAAATGGATCCTTGAGGAATTCCACAAGTGATTGTCTTATTTTCAGTTTTACCACCATCATAAGAAACATACTGCTGTCTATTAGACGAAGAAGTTTTTAAACCAAACTATATTTACATTCTTAACTTCGTAATTTACTAGTTTTTTTAATAAAATATGGTGGTCAACTGTGTCAAAGACTTTGCGAAGGTCTATAAAAATACCTAATGTATATATTTTTTTTTTTATCAAAGCCTCGAAAAATATCATGAACAAGTTTAAGAATAGCATGATCAGTTGAATGACCTTTTTTGAACCCAAATTGTTTGTTGTATAAAATATTATTTGTTTCTAGAAAAGAGAATAGTCTATTATACATTATTTGTTCCAGTATTTTAGAGAAGCATGGAAGAATGGAAATAGGTGTATAATTAGAGATATTAGAAGAATCACCTGATTTGAAAACCGGTATAACGGGTGATGCGGAAGTTATCGGACAAAATAAAATTTTTTATAACTTCAATAACTTATTTATAAATAAAAAAACAAACTACTATTATATTTTTTTTAAATAAAGCATTTATCCTTTAATAAAAATATATTATTTTTTATATGAAAAAACACCACCATCTGCAATTGATCTCAATTTTGCTCTGACACCTTTCATATGCGACTGAAAAAAGTTTAAATCAATTTTTTGTAGTTTTAGTTTAATGCGATCAATCAAAACTTGCTCTGTTGAAGCTTGCCAATCTCCCTCGTAAACCTTTTGTGCCAAATGTCCCCAAAAATTTTCAATTGGTCGTGCTTGAGGCACATTTGGGGGATTGGATTCTTTATCAACGGAATAAACATATTGGTCCATCCAATTTAGAGAATCTTTAGAATAATGAGAACTTGCTAAATCTGGCCAAAATAAACAGTTAAAGTCTCCATGATACTTGTGAATAAATAGAAGAAGTCGTTTTTCTAAACATTCATTAATATAGATTGATGAATTAATCGCTACAGCCTTGGAAATGCGAAACAATGGCTCGGACATACCACGGTCAGATATGGCTATCCATATTAATAATTTTTTTGGAAATTTCTCTTTTTCTATAAAACGAACACTTTCTGGGCATGTCTTTTTGTTGTTTGTGTAGTATCCAGATTTTCCAGGCATGTTGTCCCGTGCAAAACAAAGGTATTTTTCGTCATCGATGACTAGAAGCGATTTTGTGTTATAGAGTTGGTTAACTAGTTTCCTGCTTCTTTTCTTTGCCTTTATTTGTTGTTCTATAGTAAATTTTGGAGTCTTTTCACGTTTTCTATATTTAACATTCATTTTTTTAAACTGACGACCAATTGTCGATTGATTTACACCGAATTTAATACCCATTTTTCTCTGACTGACCCCTTTTCGATTGTTGACAAGTCTCGTTAATTCGGTCTTTTTAGGTTATCATATATTGTACTTCGAGCAAATCCTTCCTTTTCAAAATGATTTACGATTTTTTTTTTTTATATGTTAGGTTTATTTGCAAAAAACATTTTTAGTCGCTTTCGAAAAGATTCTCGTTCGGCTGCATTTAACCTCATTTTTACCACAAAAACGGATTATTATGCTCAAGTAATAATCAGTTTTTGTGATAAAATCAAAGATAAGCCACAAAAACTAATTATTATGCTCAAATAATGAAATTAGGATTTGTCCGATAAATTCCGCATCACCCGTTAGTTTTAAAACTTTCTGGAAATATTTCTTGTTTGAAAGAATGATTAAAAATATGCAACAGTGGTGTTATTAAATAATGCATAGATTTTATTACAACATTACTTCTTATTTCATCAACTCTAATCCTTTGTTTAGTTTTAACGTTTGAAAAGCAATTAATAACTTATTTTTATTCAGTTTATTGTTGGTCATTATTGTATTGTTAGCAGTTGAATATGACTCTACGCTATATTTACCAAGTTTTAGTTTTAAAGCTATATTTGATCATACTCAAACAAAAACTTGATTAAATGTTTTTGCAATTTTTGATTCATTAAGTATATCAACGCCATTAAAGCTTATTATTTTTGGAAGACATGTAGTTGATTACTTTTTTTTAGCGATTAATTCTTTAATGATATTCCAGGTTTTCTGAGTGTCGCCTTTGAATTTTAGTAATTATTTGAATGATATATTTTCTTTGAACGATTTATAACTAGCTTTATATTTTTTATAATTGGATTCATTATCAAATGATTTTTTTTTAAAGAAATTTTTCGCACAAACGTTGTTTCTTTTTTGATGATTTTAATATTCTGGTAGTTATCCGTGGGTTCAAATACAATTTAGATTTAATAATTTTTGTTATCTCTGGAAATGCATTATTGTATTGTTTTTGAAATATTTGAAGAAAATTGTCAAAGGCTTTGTTAGTGCTTTTTATTTGTAATATATTTTCCCAGTTTTCAGAAGATAAAGATTGATTAAAAAGTTGAATAGAAACGTCATTAAAGATTGGCTTGGTTATTTTCACTTTTTGCGAGTTTTTTGAAAGGTTACATTTTTGAGTTGCAATAAAAATTGAAAAATGATCCGATTTATCGGATATAAACATTCCAGTTTTAACTTTTGTGTCTGTAAATTTGTTTGTTATAATTTGATTAATCGAGGTTGCACTATTTTTGGTAATTCTAGTTGGTTTATTTATAGTTGGAATAAATCCATTTTGAAATGTTAAATTAAGAAAATTTCTGACTTTTTTATTTGAGTCATATACTAATACATTTAAATTCAAATCGCCGACAAGGTAAACGCATTTACTACAAACATCTTTATTTGTAATTAAACTTTTTTATGTGTTTATCAAATACTTTCATATTACCTGTATAAAACAGGCACAATTACGTTTTTGGTAGTTTTACTAAATATTTGAATTGTCTACGACTCACAATCATTACTTGCTATACAGTAATCACTTCGCGGTTAATAAATTAATGAGTTGTGGATAAAGATTCATACTCCTCACCTGATTTTTCAGAGTTTTTAAGTTGATGAACAACTTTATAATTTTTCAACTGAAAATTTGAATTGTTTTCAATTTCAATATTGTGACACCATGTTTCTGTGACAACGACAAAAGATTAAACTATTGCTAATTTGCTTTATTTATAAAAGAGTCATATTTTTTAGAGAGTTTTTTTTATCCTCGTTTAGAATTATCTTGAATTGAACTTTTTAAATAGTATTACTTTTATTAAAATGACTTTTGTGGGGCACATCGGTTATTCGTAAGTCATTTATATAATTGACTATATTGCTTCCATTTTGTGATGCTGTTTACAGTTTGATGATTTTATTTTTAATCTAAAGTATAATAGAGCTTATTTGGAAATGCAATATTAGTAATAAATTTAAAGAAATTCTTATTTTTACAACTTATCTTCGATTATTAATAGTGTTAAATGTAAACAACGATGGAAAGAAATTATTTTTAAAATTATTTAAGAAAGATCAATCATCTAAAATAGGATGAAATGCAGTTTTAGCTGTGAGTAAAAAGGAGCTTTGAGTTGAAAAAGCTGCTGATACATATGGCATCTTTACATCTGCTCTACATTGGTATATTGCTAATAAGCCAGCTCATCAAAAATGTTGCCAAATGGTTTCAGGATATTTTTTGTGTGATTTACGTGATCCATTATAATTTTGTTTAACTTTAAATTTACTAGTAGTTACCGTTTAAATAATATATCTGCGCCCGAGGCGCAGTGGTTAGAGCGCTTGCTATATAAACAGAAGATCCGGGTTCGAAACGAGTTTTGGACATATTTTCGCGTCACCGTAAGGAAGGAGGCGTAAACCTCCTGGTTAAATGCACTTCCGCGGTCCCCTGTGACAAGACCGTTAGGTCTTCTTGGGGCACCTAAATAATCAAACAAAAAATATATACTAGTTTTACCATACTTAATTTTTAGAACAATTTCTTAAGTTAGTTTGTTTATAAGCATTTTAAATAAAATACAAAAAAAATTTTTTTTTAGTTTTTTTTTTTGGTTTTGTTTATGGGTGTATGGGCGTGTAGTTTGCAGGGTATGATACTTATTTAAAGTTAAATATTTGAACATAGTTAAATTATAAAATACCATCATTTTTTATCATTTTTAAAGCTTTACAATTAAAAAATAGCTGCTGCTTTTTAACTGTCCCGTTTTGCCTCACCCACTTATATAAAATACAAATCCACCCACTTGCAAATCCACCCACTTGCAAATCCACCCACTTGCAAATCCACCCACTTGCAAATCCACCCACTTGCAAATCCACCCACTTGCAAAATGCAAAAAATTTGCTAGTCTAGAGTTTCGTTACTTTGGTTGTCGTAGATTAATTTTAGAAACTTTTTTTTGTTTTTTTGTTTTTTTATATCAATGATTTTTAAAAAATTTATAAAAAACAGTGTAAGCTATGATTAGTTTATCCTAAACGAGCACTTAGTTACCAGCACTTGTTTCTTAAGTGTCCCTATATGCCCCGCTCTACTCTAAGTGGATTCTTTATATTTGTATATAACATATATGTTTATATATAAGAGCAACTTTATTGCAATCAGAGTTGTTAACAAGGCCAAAAGTAGCAAGGCCAAGGCTACACGTTACAAGGCCAAGACCAAGGCTAAAAGTTACAAGGCCAAGAGTTTTAAGGTCAAGGCCAAGGCCTAGGCAAACATTTTCCAGACCAAAGACTTCAATTTTTGCCTTACGTTAAGGCCAATTATTAACAAAACTGTTAGTAGCAAGTGCTGTGACAATACAACCGCATTTTGTATAAACAGACCTATGTTATGCAAAGAATTCAACGAAGTCAATAAGAAAATATTAATTTTTTTCTGATGCCAAGGCCAAAATTTTCAAGGTCAAGACCAAGCCAAAGGCCCCAATTTTTGGCCTCAAGGCAAGGTCAAGGCCAAGGACTAACAACACTGATTGCAATGCAAGAAAGCTGCGCTTATTTAGAGAGCCCGCTTGAATAGTCTTGATTAATTGCAATTGGTATAAGAGTTTAAAAATGGTTTGTTTTTCAATTAGATGCATAAATTAGATAGATTAGTGGTTTAATGTGTTGTCATTGGTGTCGTTTTGGGAGTTTTGGGTTAAAATCCGCCTCTTCACACAATTTTTTCAATTTTTTCAATCTGGCCGTATAAATTTGTAACAAGAAAATAATAAGAAACTGAAAAAAACTTGATTGTAAAAATAAAATTTTAAAGTTTGTTCAAGCTAAGGGCTTTTCTATTATTTTTTTTGCCTCCACAGCAACACCTTCTGGAGTAGCAGGACTAAATTACTATACCTACGCATGTAATTCCGAACACAACAATTACAAAGACTGTTGTGTAATAACGAATACAATGCTAATTGTAATAATTAAGTGCAAAAATTATACTATGCAACGGCAACAACAAAAGGAATGATTTTATATCTACAGTAGCTACAACAGGAATGTTACTCAAGAAAAATTTTGCATGCAGTTATCTGAAAAAATTAGGATCAAATTATCGTGAACAACAGTCGCAGCTTTATTACACTACTGAGCATGGGATTCCCACTCAGCAGGAAATAAGAAGTTGTCAAGTATATTTTTTTATTATGCTGTTTTTACGTGAGTATATTAATAACATAAGTATATTTACCATGACATATGCGCAACAAATTTCTTCAGGTGTTTTTATGTTTTTACAAATTTTAAGCTTTTTTGAAAATTTCGTTTGGTATAGTGTATAATATCTTTACATATGTTCTGTATATAATGTTTATAAAACTTCAGAAGTGATAAATTTTGTCTTATAGAAAAATCAAAAAAGATTAAAAAAAAAAAGGTCTTGGGGTAAGATCCGAACCACGACGCTTAGCTTTAAAAACTCTGCAATCTAACCACTAAGCAACACAAGTGTGTTGTCGGTAGTTCATTTTAAAACTTAATGCAGTTTTTAAGTGATACTACTACTACTACTACTACTACTATTACTACTACTACTACTACTACTACTACTACTACTACTACTACTACTACTACTACTACTACTACTACTACTACTACTACTACTACTACTACTACTACTACTACTACTACTACAACTACTACTACTACTACTACTACTACTACTATTACTACTACAACTACTATTACTTACTGCTATTGCTACTGCTACTACTACTACTATTACTACTACTACTTCTACTACTGCTAGAGCATGTCGAATTACATTTATAATACATTTTTAGACGTTGTCTGCAAGAATAAAGTATCATAAGAAGCACCAGCCCAAATCAACAACAGTTTTTATACAAGGATGAATAAGAGATTTATAGAAGTAGAAAATCGAATCGGGAGTAAGAAAATGGCGAGCAAAATAAAGAGGCAAATTGCTGGTGAATTTTAATTCAAGCAAAACTCGTTTACTTGTTTATAGCTAACAATGATCATTTACCTTAACATGCTAACTTTGCAATGGATTTTATATGAGGTTTCCATGACTACTAAAAGATAATCTTCGAAGACGTAAAGAATAAGACTCAGTAAGAGTGTACAATATATATATACTATATTGCAATAATTATCAGCAGTAAACAACTGAGTTTTGTTTAGATTTAATTTTCCATCCATTTTAACCCTCAAGCTTTTACAGAAAAAAGATCAGCTCTCTTTTTTTTTTTTGAATGAATTTTTATCAATCTGACTGGGTTGTTTGCAAAAAATTTGTCAAATTTGTTGTAAGCAAATAAGGCCACACTAAATATAAGATGGTCAGTAAGATAATTATTATTTTTTTCACTTTCAACAACTACTATTAGACTTGGAAGTTACTGGAAGAGAAAAGAAGAAGTTTATAAAGCAACATAATAGCTTAATAGATTGCAAATTATATAAATTAGGAATATAAGATGAAGGGAGCGAATTCCAAAAACAGATGTTTGAGGAAAAAAACTAGACGAATAAGAATTTTGGTGCACTTAGAAACACTCAGAGTAAAAGGATGAGACTTATTTAAACAACGAGTAACACAAGAATGAATTTTAAAAATGAGAAAGAGAAGCATCATTACAACCATGTGACAATAGTTGAAGGTTGGATGAAAGGGCTGGTCCAATTATGTTTACAATGCGTTTTTTCAACTTGTCTAAAAGAGAAAGGGCTTCATTTGAAGATCCGCCCCAGAATTGACAACAGTATTTCATAAAAGGACGTATTTGAGATTTATGGAGATAAAGAATAGAATCCGGAGTAAGAAAGTGTCAAGCACGATAAAGATAAACCTTACCCGATGTTAATTTTGCAATAGAATTGAAATACGGTTTCCAAGAAAGATCGGAAGTTAGAATCGTAAAAGACGAAGGGAGATGATTAATCGAGTACATTACCGTTCAGAAATATAGGAAGATCTAGACTGTTGCAAGAACAATCAGCCAAAAATTGAGTGTTATTAGAGTTAAAGTTCACCAGCTATTGAGACCCCCATGATGTAGTAGAAGTGAGATCCCTTTCAAGCTCAAATGCTTCCTCCCAGCAATCAGAGAGTGTTGGCTTCTTATAAAGATAGGATTAAAAGGTAGTACCATCAGCAAACAACACCACATTAGATAAAAGATATTCAGGCAGATCTGTAGTTTAAATAAAAAAAAAGTATAGGGCCAAAAATAGAACCTTGAGGAACCCTTGAGGTTATAGGATATATAGAAGAGTGCCGTCTATTGAGGACAACTTTTATACTGCAATTGGTAAGGAAGGATTCAATAATCTTAAAGATTTTACCTGATACTGATGAAATGTCGAGAGCAATACCCTTAACCTCTCCACATCTATATAATGCACGATAAAAACTATCAATTATTACCTTTAACAAACCAGCAGTAGAACAAGAAGTTCAAAAACCATAACGATAATCAAAAAGCAGGTTATAAGATTCAAGATGAGAGATTAAGTGTTTGTTAATTAAAGACTCAAAATCGTCGCTTATTATAAAAATAAGACTAATGGGAAGGTAATGGGAATTTTTGAAAATAGGGATAACAGATACCTTCCAGATCATAAGTGCCTATCAGAGTCTTTTTTTACCCGCAGGCTGTAAAAACAAGACTCTGATAAGCATTTATGACCAGAGAGTAGAGGGTTTTAGAGTTAGACAACACTTTTTTACAATGATTTCTAGCAATAGCAAGCAGACGTCTGTTTTCTGGAGAACTGTTTTGGCGATGATATGGAAGTAATGGTTACAATTGAAAATTGCAGCAGCACAATGAGAGGAAAACCGTGGAGAAGAGTAATTCTTGACTTGGAATTGTATAGAGGTAATAAAAGATTCCATGCCAGCCTGAATCCAAGAAGTTACATAAGAAGCACATTTATCCACATGAAGACGAAAGATTTCTACGCAAGCGCTATTACGAAGAAAATCACAGAAAGAGTCCCAGTCAGATTTAAGGTAGTTTTAAGAATTACAATGATAGGCAGATTCTGATAATGAAGAAGAACGAGAAAATAGTTTTACAAAAAATCAAACTGTAATCAGAAGCACCTAAGGGTAAATGTGGAGACACTGAGCACTAACTAGGATCAAAAAAAAGACATAAGTCAAGTAGAGAAGGTAAATGATTTGGATTTTCTTGAAAGCGAGTTGAAAAGTTGACTATTTGAGTTAGAGGTTGAGAAAAGCAAAAGTTCTGGGCCTAACACCTGCAGAATCAAAGAGATTGGAAAAATGCCGAACTAAGATTGATAACTTGTGGCATCTGAGAAGTTAATTAAGTAACTTCAGGACGTTTTAGGTATGAAGTCGTTAAACTCGTCATCATTAGTATTAAATTAACAACTTTCCTGTATCTATACCTGTATACATGTGTATATAAAAGCTGGCCTTTTCAAATTGTTAAAAAGATTGTATTTCAAAAAATGCTAATAAATTGATTATAAATAAAGTAAAGAAAAGAATGTAAAAAGCTAAATGTTATACTTTAACAATATAATTTGGTTATACTCTTATAACGTCAATTTAACATTATTTAGTATAATTTATTTGTTAATTTATATTTAATAACTCTCAACTAAGATTTCTTGAGTTAGGTTTTGGTTATTAAGTATTGAACATGAAACAAACTTCAAGTTGAGGTTATTAAGATTAGATCCAGGCTATTTTGATCTATTATAAGCAAAAGTTAAATTTTGAGAAAATTTATAGGGTAATTTATTCAGTATAGGTTAATTAAGGTTATTATGTAGAGTTTTATTTGTTAATATATTTTTTCTATTTTCAGAAAATGTTTTAGAGCACTAGAAGATTCTGAAAATTATGGTATTAAACGAGTCAAGGCGATTTACTCGAGATATTAAACGAGTCAAGGCGATTTACTCAAGTTATAAAAAATGGCGTGTAAGTAGTAAAAGAGCAAAAAATATTTTTAATGTTTACCTTAAATGTATATATTGATAGTAATTCTTCAGAAATAAATTTATTTTTCAACTTTTTTTTTTAGAAAACATCACATATGTAAAAGATCAAAAATGTCACATATATTTCATCCCAAATTAGATAAAGCAGCAAGTACCAGATTAATATGTCTCTTTGAAAGTTTCGACGACTAATTTTAAAATTTTATTTATATATTAGATTTTTAAAAACTAGAATTGAAGCATCCGGACTTTTATTCATCTGGTATCGACTATCAAGTAGGTGCATTCGGATATTCATCAGGTATCAACTACTTTTATACCATATGGATTAAAATATATAAGGCACTTAAGAGCTATAAAATATGTGGAATTTTCCACCGATATCCCATGTGGGATTTACCATATAAAGACCATGTGGGACAAAATTATAATTCTCACATGGGTTACATGCGGGAAAAAACACGCGTATCCCATAAAGAATTTGCCACATATAACTCATGTGGTATTTAACACCTATATCCCATGTAGGATTTACCATATGAAATCCACGTGGGACAAAATAATAATTCCCACATGGGTTACATGCGGAAAAAAGGACGCGAATCCCATGTGCGATTTTTTTACTGGGGTATATACTACTGTTATCAACAGTAATTATTTAAATAAGGTACCAATTTTTCAGAGATATTTTATACAATTTATTTTTGCATTAGTTTATATCCTTATTAAGTATTAAATTACTTTGAAAAGTAATTTTTTTGATGTTATAAAGTACTTTTTTAAGCAATACAATTTTCAATTAATATGAGTAATGTTTAAACTCAGTTTTATCTAAGATTTATTAGAATTTGATAAAAAATTGTAACTTATTATGTATTAGACTATTAATACTTTTAAAGCATGTATTATTTAATGTTAGAAAAGAAAGTTATTAATACTTTTAAAGCATGCATATTTAATGTTGAAAAAGGTTACAAAGTTATTTTTTAAGATATTTTTTCCTTGTTTAGTTTTTTTTTTTTTTTTTTCTTTTTTTGCCTCTTATTAAGATACCATAAACTTCTTGGATTTAATTATTTGTTTAAAAGCTTTCTTTTCAATCAGGTTTCGTTGCGTCTTTAAAATATTTAAAAAACATTGACAGAGCAAGACTTTTAAAGAACGATTTGAAGTAGTATTACAATAGACTTCTATTAAGTCCAGATTTGCTAGAACTAAAATCATAAAACCAAAATTTTTTTTGAAAATAATAAGAAATCTTTTTTCTAACAATTGTTCAAAAAACGATTGCACAATTGTATTATTTCAAACAGCAAAATAAAAATGTTTAAAAAGCATACATATAAATATAAATTGAATAATAACATAATTAAAAAGTTAGCATAAATAGTATAAACAATAAATTTTTCTGTTGATAATAAATACCTATATCATCATACTAAAATTTTTTTTCTAATAATTTTATATTTAAATAATTTTGGATACAAAGTGTGAGTGAACCACTATTAGTCAAACCTTATTTTGGTTCTATGGAACTTAAGAAGTTTTTCTCCAAAATCTAGAACTAAGAGTCTTATGAGTTTTACTAAAGTACCCGTCAGTACATCGTTATTTATACGCATATATTTATTTCATTTAGATATTTACAATAATGTTTATTAACAATGATCACAAGTTATAAATAATAAATAAATAATTAAATCTTTTAAAAAAAATATTAGTATTGTCGTCATTTTTTAATAAAAGACGCACTAAATATGCTTGCTGAATATACAATTTCTTTACGTTCTTTCTACCATTAGTTTCAATTTTAAATTAATTGATTTGCAAAAAGTTTGCTAAATATTTGAAACAACGGAGAATCTTTTTGAAAACGTAATAATGATCTTTAAGGAAGCTTTTAAGTGTATTTCGATATGAAACACTGTTAATTTTTTAGTATTCGCTATGGAACTAGCCAAAAGTACAACATATTTTGTTATAAACTTTGTCTTAAAAATATGCTCTGCATTTCATAAAAATTTCTAAATTTTGTGTTTGAACATATAATCTACCGATATCAAATCGTTATCTATCGTAGATATTTTTAAGAGTAATATTATCTTTCAGATAAAGATCTGGTTTAAGATTAGGAATCTTAACCAACTTTCATTGAATGATCCGAATGCGGAACAATTTGACTTGAAGCTTCTGGTAGACCAATGCTTCCCCACATGTGGTTCGTTAAACTTGAATAAGCGCCATTTGTTCCAAAGTCACCATTACACACTCTGTTTGCATTATAGCTACTTAGTTGAGAAGGATTCGTTTCATAGCTTCCTGTTCCAGCTTGGTACGGCCAGGAGTTATTTACAGCGTTGCTGCCGTTTTGAAACGTTGTAGGGGTATTTCCGGGGCTTAATGAGCAAGTGCTAAAAGGAGAGTTATTTGTGATAGGCGAAGACGAATCTCCATTCATGAGCTGAGTAGGATCATTTGTTTGGTACAATGAATTTGAAGCATGGTTTACATAGCTGGTCATGTTGTTGTAGCTATAATCAGCTGACATATTTGTTGGAACGTTAATGTTGTTTAATGTTGCAGGCGGGTAATTTTGAGTACAATACTGCTTTAAACGTGGTGATTTTGGAGCCGCGTTTGTTGCAACATTAAGTTTTGGGTAATGGTTCATTTTTGTTTGGTTTATTGCAGAAGGATACATTTGTTTTTGAAAAAGTGACCTACAAGAATAAATTTGTTAAAGTATAAAATTCTTTATAAAAACAACTTTGTTAAAACAACTGAAATATTTTAACTGAAATATTGTTAAAACAATTGAAATATTTGTTAGCTTTTTTTTAAAGAGAAAAATTTTAAGTATTTAGAATACATTTTTTAAATTTTGGTTTAATTTTTTTAATAAATTTTTCGGACTTTTAATGTAAGTCTTCTATCTTTTCCTACATATTGCTTTCAAATGGTGAGTCATTTCAAATTTTATTTTTAGACAAAGAGTATATTCTCCCTGCAGTGAACATTCTTTTTTAATGTTTTCTATTATACTATTAAAGGAGAATAAAAAAATATGGCACTGGTTATTTAATAATTAATTGACAAATAATTTTTAGAAAATTAAAAAAAAAAAAAAAAAAGAAAAATGGAAAGAAAAGGTTTCAAAGAAATCCAGAAAAAATAATGTATTTAAATGAAATTTAACAATATATTTATATTAATGTTCTGATTTATTAAAACTTTGCGTGTGGAGGTTATAAGATCTTTCTATTTTGTTTTTTTTCCTGTTTTTTTAGTTGAATTATTTATTGACATCCCACATTGTTCACAGGTGATGTTTTATGATTGCCAGTAAGTAATTTCTGCAGATGCGTGTAGAAACAATATTTTGGATTTTTTTTATAAAACTGCGTTCTAAACAAGTTTAATAAGAAATTGTTTGTACTACACACGCTTTTGTGCACCCACAACACACGCTTTTGTGCAAGTCAATGCCAACTAAAAAGTAGAATCTTCTTACATGCAAAAAATCAATAAATTGTTTGACGAAAATGCAATTTATATACTCATTACAACTTTATTTTAAAACCGATTAAAAGTTGCTAAATGCCCAATTATAAAATCCAAATACTTTAATCTAATTTCAGCTCTATTGATTAATACCAATTGCCTAAAACTCACAATAAACTCTAGCCAATACAAATTATATTTAATCTTAATAGTTAAATAATAATTATTTATTTATTTTAAAACATCGGTTACTTACAATATACTTCAGTCACAAAAAATCTAAAAATTCCTTTGTAGTAAAATTATGATCTTTATAGTATGATGTACAAATTAAAGAACACATTGTGGAAGTAATACACACATTAGAAAATTGATTTTGAAAGTTTTAGTTACAAATTTGGTCTTGAAAATAGTGTTATATAATGTTTTTGAATTACATAGTTCAATTCATTTTAAAACAATTTTTATTTAAATAAATTGTGTATTTGCTATTGATGGAAAATATTTAAAAACAAAAATTTTAAATAATTAATTAAAGGGTAATTTTACGATTTTTATTACTTAATGTTTATTTTAAATAATTTGTTTCTTGAAACCATGATCTTTAAAACAAGTTGTTCCTTAAAACCATAATCTTTTAAATTTTGCAAACTAACTTTTACATAACAACATATACAAATACCTTGAAAATTTATATAAAAATTATTCTCTGCTTAGATTAGCGGTTCTGAACGTTAAGTTTGTGTATAAATAACAAAATATTTTAAACATAATAAAATTTTTAGCCTAATTTTTACAGATAAAGGTTTTTTTGTTTCACGTTAAAGTTAAACCTAAAAATTTTGGAGTCAGCATTTTTTACTGTATATAATTTACCAATATAATAAAAACTTTACAAACCTCACATAAGGCTGCACTGAATAGTCAGGAAAAAAACCGTTTGAGCCATTCATCATGTTTAAACGTTTTTCTAAAGATTCAAATTTAACATTATTTTAATTCCATGAACTAACTTTAATTAATTTTCGAATTCATTTATTAATCATGAAATCAAAAAAAAAAACTTTATCTATTTGTTGAAATATATATATATATATATATATATATATATATATATATATATATATATATATATATATATATATATATATATATATATATATATATATATTTATACACATATATGTATCTAGTATAGCATATTTATGTGAGCATTTGCTCACTTTTTTTGCTTATCTAAATCGATACGGCTTTTTTAGAAAAAGAAGAAGAAAACGAAGAATAATGAATGAAAAGATAGCTGCCTCGTCCCAAACCCTCTGTCGATGTAGCAGCACTCCACTGCGAGCCAGGCTATTTGTCAGTCAATGTATGTACTGAAGCCCCTGGCAGCAGGCTATTTCAGTATGACGTCACACTGCTCACCTAAATCAGCAGTATAAGGTATACACACACACATACATACATACATACATACATACATACATACATACATACATACATACATACATACATACATACATACATACATACATACAAACACACTTACATACATACATATATATGTGTGTGTGTGTGTAAGTGTGTATATGTATGTATGTAAGTGTGTATGTATGTATTTATGTATGTATGTATGTATGTATGTATGTATGTATGTATGTATGTATGTATGTATGTATGTATTTATGTATGTATGTATGTATGTATGTATGTATGTATGTATGTATGTATGTATGTATGTATGTATGTATGTATGTATGTATGTATGTATGTATGTATGTATGTATGTATGTATGTATGTATGTATGTGTAAGGATGTGTGCGTGTATATTTACTTTGTAATGTTTGCTCAATAAAAAGTTCAAAAATAAAAATATTTCACCATGTTCTCTTTTTAGAACATTAGTTACACTTTCTAGTCTTTGAATGTAATTAATTGCTTCATCAAGTATACGAGCCTAAATTTCAAACAAATTAATCATTTATGCAAGGTCCAAAATAATCGTTAATGTAATAATTAATATTTCAAATTTTTTTTTTTTTGAATTTGAAAAAAATACCTTAGAGACTCTTCGTTTGTCCTTCACTGAAGGTAAAACTAACTTAAGTCTTTCATAACCGTCAGACAATCGACTATAACGACGTTTTTGCGTATTTTTGTCGGCGCCAATTTCATTATCTGCTAAAGATGATAAATCATCTTCTAAAAAAATACAACATAAGAATATGAACAATAAGAAATTAGCAACAGTAAAGGTTTTTACATTTATAGAATGCACTTAAAAAAAAACAGTACATCAGAATTTTTTTTATTGTTTTTCCAATCCTTTATAATTAAACTCACAGCAGATATGTGTCCGATTGCGTCAAAATAACGCTTAAATGCAAACAACACAATTTTATAAAAGTAAACTGAAGTTTTAAATAAAAATTTTGATTACTAATACATATATTATAAAGAAATATTTTATATTTAAATAATATTTCTTTTATAGTATTTAACTTGAAAAAATAAAAAAAACCTTTTTCATCTTCTCCATTTTCTTCAAGGGAAGCATCAGGACTTCGTCTTGAAAATTTACCATTTAGTAAATGTGTATCTGGTGCGACAAGTTCATTTGGTCGCCAAAATTCATTTAGCAGCTCAAATATTTCATTTGGCAGTGGTCCAACTGAATCAAGTGAACCACTGTGAGAATTGATGTTACTGTTGTTATTGTAGGCTGAAAAGTGGTTTGACAGACCGTTCGTATCGCTCAAGTTACCGTTATAGTTGTGAGGTTGATTTAAGCAGTTAGTCGACATATTGTTTAGTTCAGATGCAGGAACGTTAATGCTTGTTTGGCATGGTGTTTTTCCATTGTCAATGTTAATCGAGTTTTCTGTTGATTGGTTGGAAGAGTTTAAATTAGTTTTAACGGTTTGGCTACATATGTCCTCTTTTTTAGGTTTTTTGCTAGCCAAGTATTCAGGGTCTTGTTTAATAGGTGGTTTTATTGGACTTGAAAGATTGGAGTGATTGTTTCGAATTGTCGCTACCGACATTGTGAACTTAGTTAACTAGAAATTAAAAAAATTCAGTATAATTTTAATTATATATTTGATACTGATAAATTTGAAGAAATATATTTAAAAAAAATTGCTATTACATTTATGTATAACGATAATCTTTTATAGAATCAATATATGCAACATTAAAACATTAATCAAAATGATCTCTGACAACGTTGTGTCATGTTATTCAATACAACTTTTACTGTAACAAGCAGAAATGTATGCATTAAACAAAAACCGTTTAAAAAATCTATACAATCTTAGTATTATTTATTTAGCCAAGTATTATCTATTCGTACATATTACTTATGTAAACTTCATCTTATTAAAGCTCTCGAGTAAGTGCACAGTAATTAACTAAACAATCATGCAAAGAGCATAAGTAACACAATCAGGTATAAAATAGTCAAAAGATAAATCTAAAAATTTTCACCATATAAAACACTCACAAAAAAGTAAAAGCTCCCATCACAAGAGAGTCTATAATAATCAAGAAATAGTTGCAGCTGAATTTCTTTTTCTTTGTTTTTCTTTTATTTTGCCGCGTCTATTATAGCACCCTAAAATTTTGTGACGATCCTTTGTGAACCCACCTGCCAATTTCAATGAGCCAATTGAAAAGCTTGTTATTTAGTTTCAAACGACGTTTTCATTCCCTGTTTAATACAGTTAAATTATATTTTTCCTTCTCAAATCAAAACTTAACTTTTTTAAAAGATATTTTGGTGGTTATTATTTACAAAACAACATTTAAACTTTTTCACATTGTTGCTTTACCTAAAAAAAAAACTTTTAAATTTAGTAGAAAAAATTTGTTTGAATTTTTCCTGGTGTAAACAAAATGCGGCGTGAAAATGCGGCGCGTTTTGTTGGCACAAAGTAAGGAAACAAATATGTGTTTAACTAGATCAAACCAAACGTTTGATCGCAAACATGAAAGTATAATGAGCCGTTTTTTTTTTTTAAAAAAAAAAAAAAAAAGAAAAATGTATTCCTATGAATCCGTAAGATAGTTATTTTTCATGCTTTGGTGTGTTAGAGATATTTATGAAATATTGTCAAGACATAATCAATAAACCCAGTCATCGGGTCCATTTTTTTTTCCACAGTTAAATAATCATTATATAAAAAGTGCTCTAAAAAATTCATTTTAATTAAGAGCTATTATAAAGCAAATTAATTCTCAAACGTTAAATTTGATGATTTTGCTTTTTTTTTTAATAGTATGTTATTTATGGTCATATTAATCAATAATAAAAGATAGATTTAGGCAAGAGAAAATCAATCAAGGTTTAGAAGCCAGCCAGTTAAGTTTAATAAAAATTAATTTTTATTACCTCAACATTTTTCTTAAAAAAAACGACACACAAATTGTTGAAATGACGCAATCGTGACACGATATATTTAATAGTGACTTATGACGTGTTGTGAAAAAAATATTAACTAAACAAATTTCTTTTATTAAGATGTAGTCTCATGTTTAGATGTAATTGTAACTTTAAATGTAATCGTAAACTATATGTTTTTATATTCACTTTTCAAAGTTTAAAGTTTTACAACTATTTTTCTATAAGAACTTTAGCAGTTACCTCATAACTTTGTTATTAATTACTGCTGTTATTATTATTTTTTATTTATTACTAATTTAAGTTTGTAGAAACCCAAAGTTATAAGCAAAGAATTAAGGTCTAAAATAAATAAATAGAAATAGAAATATATATATGTATATATATATATATATATATATATATATATATATATATATATATATATATATATATATATATATATATATATATATGTATAGAACACTTAATATATATATATATATATATATATATATATATATATATATATATATATATATATATATATATATATATATATATATATATATATATATATTTATAGAACACTTAATATATATATATATATATATATATATATTTATATATATATATATATATATATATATATATATATATATATATATATATATATATATATATATATATATATATATATATATATATATATATATATATGTATAGAGCACTTAATATATATATATATATATATATATATATATATATATATATATATATATATATATATTATGGCAAATTATAATATGTTATAGTCAAAAGGTTCTTGACATTTTAAGAACTAAGTTATTAAAGATTCAAAAGATTTAAATTTCAAGGAATTTGAACAACGCTATATTATAATAACTTTAAAAAATATCGACATTTAATTTAAATTTTAACATTTAAAGGGCGGAAAAGGCGTATGCACAAATTTGTAAAAATCTTTTAAAGCATCCATTTTTTAACTATAACATTCACATATATATATATTTTCACAATACTTCTTTCCCCTCCTTTTTGAATTATCCTCCTCCTCATTCCTGGAGGATTTACCTTGTCATTATTATTAACCTTTTTCTGAATATCAAAATTTTTTTTTTTTTTTTGTTCTGTAATATGTAACATAGTTGAACACCGAGGTAAAAATAAATCATTTAAGTGCTTGCGTATTCCAATTAAACATTTAGCATTAAAAAAAAAAGTTTGTTTGAAATTGAAAAAGTATTATGTAAGTGAATAATAAGCCGCACCTGTCCAAATAACAACGAAGCCTTATTAGGTGTAACAATTTTTGACTGTAGTTTACTTTATATTTTTTAAAAGTTGAGTTACATTAAAAGAAAGGAAAAGTATTTGAAGAATGTAATTTATTATCGAGTAAGGGCTAAATTAGCATAAGTTAATTTTTAATCAAAGTCAATTTCCCCCCTTAGATTTCTCCGTAATCAAAAATACACAATAATCACTTTCCTATACGCAGAATAAATCAAAGTTGCATGCCCAAAGATGCATGTCAACTTATTAGCTATCAACTAAAATAATAATTAATCATTAAGAGAAAGAAATACATTCATTATTACTACTATTATTATTTTTTTAAATCACATTCTCTTGTAAACGTTAAAACTCAGGACCTGAGAATTTTCCCTCAAAAATCTCGATGTTAACACACAAGTTGGCTGTATACACACTAATCTTCGCGACTAATTGTTAAAATGAAGTGATATGACGAATAATGACGTCGTTTGTGCTAATAAAGCACTATTAAACTTTAAGAGAATTTCTTATTTAAGTTTTCAGTGCAATATAAAAAATTAAATTATCAAAAATTTACAACAAATATAAGTTAAAAAATGAGAATGAAATAGCAAGTTTTTTTAAAATTACGAATTTGAAGAAATGAAGGGAATGAAAGATGAGAAAATGAAGGTGGTTAATAATTTTATTGTTGAGAGTGATTATTATTATTTGTTTATCGTTGTCAAAGTTTACGTTTACGTTTAAAGAATAACAATTAACAAAGTTTATCTTTTTAAATAATTCCCTAAAATATTTCACTTTTGGTAACCTTTTTACCTTATACACTTTCTTATATTAATAAAAAACGATCCGCCTATCCCTAGTTAGTTTTTTTTTTTTAAACTTTTTTTTTATTAACTTGTTTAATAATATTCTTTTTATTTATTCTGTTCAATTGCGGGATAGTAAGTTACTTTTAAAAAATAAAAAATGTCTATTAAATAACAAATGAAACTTATATTTTACCGATTGATATCATGAGAGTAGCAAACCAATAAATTATTTAAAATAATAAAATTTTTTTCATAAAGGAAAATAATTAACTTTTCATAAAGCGAATTAATTCTAAATAAAAAAACAACCTAAAAAATATATTTATACTTAAAAGACTAAAATAATTGTTTTTGATATTGATTGGTAATTATTGTCAACACCAGAAAAGAATTAATAACAAACTAATTAAATAACACATTTGCTTGCATTTTATAGTTTATATTCGCTCACACGAAACAATAAAAAGTTTTTCAAACGACTACCATTTTTACTAAATTTAAAATTACTTCAACCGCACTTTATAAAAAGCTTTTAAAATTAATTTTAAAATTTTTATAAAACTAAATAAGGATTTACATAATTCCTTCGAGTAAATGCAATTTGGTGTGAACATATCTCGAAAAAATCTCTTAACATTTTATGAAAAATCCTAAAGCAAAAGATTATGACACCAATGAAAAAAATAGGTTTTTATTTTTTTACTGTTAATATTTTAATGAAATTTAAAATGTTTTTCAAGTTTATAAAAACAAATTGTTTTTTAGAGTTCACACTGTAAACATTATACCTTTACATGTGCTAACTTTTAACATTTCACAAAATTAAATACCCACCCCCTGATCTCCTAATGCATTGAAAATTATATTGGAAGATATGGAAAGATTGGAAGATATGGAAAATTATATTGGAAGTAAAAATGTTAAAATAAATTTCGTTTTTGACAATGCTTTAAGACCTCCTAGGTAAAACGAAGGAGTTGCGTTTTTGTAATAATAATACCAAAGGGTTGAACATTCTGATTTAAATTACCACGGGGGTTGAACTCTAGCAAGTATTCTAAAAGCTTTCTAACTTTTTTTTACTTAAATAAAATCCTATTAAAAATATGAATTGCAAACATAATATAAATAATATATATAACAATATTTACAAATAAACAAGTAATAGTATGAAATATTGTTGAAAACAAAGAGAAAAGTGAAAATAAATTAATTTATCTATTATTAACAAGATTTTCCACAAAACACCTGTATTTTACTAAAACAGTTTTTAGGATAACAAAGTTTTGCTTTCATAGACTTGAATGACGCTTTCTAATTATAAAAAACTAATGAATAAATCATTGAAAACACCTCATCTTGCATTAGATCGCGAACAAAAATAGGAATTGTTTTGCTTAAATTTATATATATAGTAAGAAAACAAATAAGTGAGCATATGAACAGGATTATTTAAACTTTAAGTTCAATTATGACTTGATAAACATAAAAGCAAAAACAACAACAAAAACAACAGTTATAATAATATAAAAAATTGTTTGAAATAAATTTTATTAAACATAATATCATACAAAATTATGAATCCTTTTTGATCATGATCGAACTATGAATCTTTTCGATTTTGATCATCACGATTTTCAAATTTAATAAAAAAAAAAAAAAAAAAAAAAAGGTGCGAAAATTTTCATATTTTGAAAAATTTAATAAAAAATGTAAAGTTGTATCTTCCGATAAATGTTTAAATTAAAAACTGGAACTTTCTGTTTTGTTTCAAGGTTATTTATTTGGTTATTTATGAGCATAAAAACCTAGTCGTTATGGACACAAATTTAAAATAAATTCATTTGATTGCAAAAGGTTAAAAACACAGCAGGTGATTGATAAACAGCAGCTTTCTTAAGAAAACTTAAAGAATTTTTAAAGAGTCTTTAACAATAGTTACGTTATAATTTACCGTGAAAATATCTTAATGGCTTGTTTACACTAAAATGAAATACTACCACCCATGGGACTTTTCGCTGTATATCGTAATTCTTTTTTCAATTTAAAAAAAAAGTCTTTTTCTAAACATTAACTTTCACCTTTTACTTATCCGAAAACATTTTTAAGTGGAAAACTTATGAAGGGGTGTTAACCTTTCAAGAGAAAAAAAAAATTATAAAGGGGGTGTTAACCTTGAATAAAAAAAACTTTCCGAAGGGTGTTAATTCTTTTAATTGATGATAACCAATTGATTGCGCATTTTGATTTCATAATTAGTACATTTTAGTTCAAAATTTTATCAGTCCGTGAAGTTTATCGCTTTGTTATAAGTTAGATTATTAGAAATCAATTTAGCTGTAAGATCAGCAATGATTATACGTAATCGTGTAACCTCGGACGAAAGCTCTTGATATGCCTAAACGAAAAATGAAAAATACAATAAGGGAGATAAATTACATAAGCAACCATTGTGCAATAAAGGTTCAAAGAAGTACTTTTGCTATTTTTTAGAAAGAGGGATCAAGTCATGTATATATATATATATATATATATATATATATATATATATATATATATATATATATATATATATATATATATATATATATATATATTATATATATATATATATATATTATATATATATATATATATATATATATATATATATATATATATATATATATATATATATATATATATATATATATATATATAATAGCCTTAGTGTCACCGCTGTCTTAGAGGCAAAAGTAACAAGGAAATTTAGTGAAACCATCTTAAAGACCCATGAAAAATGACACCATTTCAAAGGCTCTATGACTTCCCATCTGAAGTCATCATACTTCAATACAACATTTTGAAACTGATGTGGTCTTCTTCAAAATACACAGAGTGAGCTATCAGAATGGATGGATAGGTATTTCTGTTATAAAGCAATGCAGTTTTAAGGGTCTGGGACAAACTGTCTATAAATTAGGGATGCAGAGGGCCAAAAGAACTCTGGTTTTAAATCTTAACTTTTTCTTGATCTCTGAGTTCAAGAAAAAATTCCTGGATACCAGTCTGGTATCCAGGAGCTCTAAAAGCGTTAAGTAACTTGTTGATCTGCAATAAGAAAAAAATCATGAGATTTTATCACTCTTGTTTTTTTAGCCCGTAGTCTTTGCCACCATTATAAATTTCTGGTTCAAAATTTAATTGATCCTATACCCTAAAAGTATTAATTTTTTCCCAAAAGTAATCCATAAACCTCTTTACATTTTCGGAGCTCCTAGATACCAAAAACCAAAAAAATATAATCGTTTTGCGACTTTCGAATCCAAAGTCCTTTTTGGACTCTGCATCCCTGCTATAAATAGACACCATTTACTTAGAGTTGCATATGAATCCAATAGCTTCAAAAAGATTATACACATTAATGCAGAAGCACAGCCAACTCTTTGACTAAATTAGTTGAAAATGATTGGTGACACTGATCCATGACTTGCATGTTTTTATCTAATATACTACTTGAGCCTTGATATTAGAAGCTCTTGTTAAAACTTGTGAAAAATTTACAAATTTCTGTTTAGGGAAATATGGCCTCTTTTCCGCTTGTAAAACTGTAATTTATACAATCAATATCTTCTTTGTTGTTAGAATTGCTGCTTTCTTATAAAGATGGTTGATTCCTATAATAATCTACTAATATTTATACAGTTTAGTGGAAACAGGCAGCCCGGGGCTGTGCAGTGCTGGTTCAGTTTCTTAAAAGTCATAGAACATTCTGAAAAATTCTTGGATCATCTAGAACACTCTAGCAGTTTAGGAGTATTCTAGAAGTGAGCTCATTATTTAATTTGAATTTAGATTTTTTTTTTAAAACACACAAACTTTAAAATATTGTTCTCCATTTCACAGAAACATAATTTTTGGGAACAACAGCTATTTTATATATGTTTTAGGCAAAACGGATTGGAAAAGCAAACTTTTAAACCAAGGACAAAAAATAAAAATTATGTTATCAATTTAAAACAGTTCTACATAGTGTTATAAAATAGGCACACTTTCTTGGGTAAGATTTTAAAGGTAAATTACTGAGGTAGATTATAAACATTCCTTCTAGTCCAAAAGCAAAAAACTCTTATTGAAGAATACTAAATAGATAAAGATTCAAAATAGAACAAAACTTCAGAACAATGTGACCATTTCTAACCTATTAATATTTATACTATTTGTAAATGACATTTCAAAATTTTGTCAAGTGCCTACTTAAGCCATTTGCTGATGACAGCAAATAATTAACACCATAAAAAATTAGTTTGACATTAAATAACTACATAAAAAACAAGCTGGAAAAAAAAAAGAGAAACGTTGACAATCAAAAAATTATCCAACACATTAACAAACAAGATAATACACACAAACTTATTGTCTATCAACCAAGAGCGAAATTTTGAAAATTAATTAACAAGCAATCTAAAATGGTCAGCCCAATTAATAAAAAAAATGCAATAGCTAAAGCTAATACAGCACTAGTATTATATATTCAGGTATTGAATATTAAGGTACTGAAACCCTTGAATACTTAAATGTGCTTTATACCACATTTGTTAGGCCACACCATGAGTATGGCATTTCTGCATATGCTGCTATCAACAAAGCTTATGAAAAAGTAATTGAACAAGTATAAAGACAGGCCACTGAATTATGACATTAATGGTCCTAAAGTATAAAAAATTACTGTTCAATATTCAATCAAATAAGATCAAAATAAAAGGATAAATGTAATATTTTTTAAAAAAGCACTTGTTTTTATATTACACTATATATCCATTCACTAAACAAGTCTAGCTCTGGTAATTGTGGCATTCCAGTAGGCATAGTTTTTTTTCTTAAACAAAGGGGATATTTGAAACATATTAGTGGATGCAGTTTAAAAATTCAAAACAACTTTTCAAAGAGAAAATTTTTTTTATACAGTTCAGCTATCATGCCGACATAAAATAATGCCCAATAAATGTGAGTCTCTTGTTGTCTCAATGCCACGAAGAGTAGAGGCAGTGTAAGGAGTCCATACAAAGTACTGTGACTTTTTATTATTTTTTCATTATTTTATATGCTGTTTTTTGAATTAATTGTATTGTGTATTATTGTACAATTAATTTTTATAATTAATTGTACACTGATGGTACAAAAGCGGGTTTTTCACTATTAATATTGGGTGGTTGAATCTCTTTAACCATAACTAAGGTTGGTGAATTTCATTCGATGATTTATTGACTTAATCAATTCAAGTTATTTAAATTAACTATATCATTTAATTTAATCAACAAAAAATATTTGTTGTATAATTAACAAACATCCACTATAAAATATGTAAAATAAAGACAAAAAAAAATTACCTTCATGCATTGAGCATTAGACTCAAAGCTTGTGATATTGCTAGCAACTGTTGTTAAATTATCTTCAACATCTGAAACTGTTGGTTGATCTACAATGACATATGCAAATATAAGCAAGTTTTAATTTTACATTTCGATAAAATAAGAAAGTACACTTTTACAGTACAAATTATTATTTGTAAATGCAAAATGCAGACTTGACTGAGCTAAAAAAAAAATGCAGAACTATTTTTAATTAAAAAAGTTAATTCAGACATCAAACAAATATATCACCAAAAATCAATACAAAAATTATTAATAAAATAATTATAGAAAATAAATAATAAAATGTAAAGTATTTATTTTTAATAATAATTCAAATAACAATATAATTTTAAATATTTGAAATTTAAAAAATTAATACGTTTTGATAAGTTTGCTTTTAATATATTCATATAATTTAGTTATATATAAATTTTATACTTTAATGCAAATCAATGATAAAAATTTTATTACTTTTATGTCCAATTTCTGCATCATCAACTAAAAGTCCTTCATCAATAAACAAACTTTTTCTCTTGTTAGAGTACCCTTTAAATGTAATTTCATTATCAGCATATGCTTGCTCTATGTTATTCCATCTTGCTTGTCCCTCAGAAGTTAGGATTGGATAAACTGTTAAAAAATTTATTAACAATTTTATATTTAATAAAACTAAAATAGTATTGCCAGGAATTATTATTATTATATATATAAAAATATTATATATATAAAAATATTATATATATAAAAATATTATATATATAAAAATGCTTACTCTTTTTTTTTTTTACAAAACAAATTTACTTTCTAACATTATTTTGTTATTAAACTGCATTTTTTAATATTCATAAAGTAAATAAAAATATAATTTATAAATATAAACGTCTTTAACAACCTATTTTATCAGTTTACCTAAGTCCATAAAAGAATTTCAATACCATTTCTTTATGTAGTTTTACTATTTTTACTAATTGCTTTATGTAGTTTTACCAATCAAACATAATTGGTTACTGGTTTTATTTAAATTACTGAATTTTGGAATTCAGAAAACTAAAGAACACGGATTTTTATTTAATGTTTATAAAAATTGTTTATTTATCTAAAAAATTATTATCTAAATATTACTTAAAAAATAAAACGTATTTGCAATTCAGAATTTAAAAACAATAAAAATCAAGTGCTTTTACTAGCAAACTAGAAATCAAAACAAATAAAAATTAAGTGTCACTAATAGATCTGTAAAATTAAGGAGATTAAGGTGATGCCATAGATAAAAGAAAAAAGATACGATAATTCTCTTGGTACTGTAATGTTTTTGAGACATGCCTTTGTAATTGTACTCAGTTATAAAGACAGGTCCAAATATACATTCATATATTTTGGAATTCAGAAAACTAAAGAACATGAATTTTTATTTAATTTCATATATTTTTTAATTTCATATATTTTGGATTTCAGAAAACTGAAGAACATGAATTTTTATTTAATTATTTATTTAGTTTATTAATTGTTATAACTTGTTTATATTTTATAAAATGTTATAAATTTCTTGTATTTATAACATTTTATAAATTGTTTTAAAATTTTATAAATACAAGAATTACAAGTATACTTTCATATACAATAAAATTAGGCTTTATTTAAAACATAATAATATTATACAAATATTAAAAGTTTCAAACTTTTATTATATTTTTACAATTACAAAATCTTATAACTGATTTAAATTTTACATCTAAACTGTAACATGTTTTATAGTCTGCATCACATTATGGACATGTAGAATGCAAAAAGAAAAGAGAAAAAGAAATTAGAGGAATATTGAAGAAGAGAAAAAAAGAGGAAGAGGATTAAGAAAGAGGAGGGGAATAAGATTTTTTTTAATAAATTATTTTTCATACCAAATTTCATACTAAAAAAAACACTTGAGGAGGCAGCAATTTTAACACCGGTGAAACAAATATCTTAACTGTTTACAACCCATCAATGTCTGTTTTATTGTGCAACAATTCAATATTAAATGGCTAAAAACCTGATATTTTATATTCATTATATATTCATTAAAAAGTAAAAATTTTAAAACCCAAGTTTTCACATTAAATATGACCTCAGACAATTCAAAATTGTTGTTTGAATAAATTAACAAAACAAATCATTTTAGCTTATATACTACTTGCCGTGATTAGCTAAAATTTGAAACTCATAGAACTTTAAATTACATTTGTCTTAAAAACTTATTTTTTGATCATCCGAAATACTATTACTATAAGAGTTATAAAACAGATTTGTTCTTTGTGTGTCTTTGTTTTATTTTGGCAACCAAGAACAAGTCAAGATTTCATTTAACCTTACATCAAATATTTATCTTAAAATTCAGCATTGCAATTTATGACTGAAATTAGTCATTGTATAACATTTTATATTAATTAGAATACATTTTATTTCTTCCTTAAGCAAAAGGAAGAAATATAATTTTTGAAAAAATTTTTCATAAAATACCAGGCAATCAATAAAGTTCATTCAGTTTTTATTTATTGTTTACTTCTATGAACTATATTTTTTAAACAGGATTTACTGGTGGGGTAATTTTGTGTATAAGTTAAAGTTTTTTTTAAGAAATATCATTCAGTGTATTTGATAATTTTGGTTACTTTGAGTAAAGTGCAAAATATTTAGTATGACCATGTCAATTGCAATTTTATTTAATTTATGTGCTTGTTTATTTAATAAATTCAAACTTGGTCCAAAGCTGCAGAAGCTTGTAATAAGATATGCACTGCTTTTGGAAAACGTACTGTAGTAGAGTGGATGGGTCAGAAATGATTTAGGAACTTTGCTTTTGGAAATAAAAATTTGGAAAATGAACCATGCTCAGGAAGACCATAGATTAAGAATGACAATACCAAGCTAGCTATTGAACAGGATTCAAGTCAGACACATTAAACTCTTGCCTTAAGATTCAATGCGAGTAATAGAACTATTTGCATACATTTGCACCAGCTTAAAAAATGAAAAAGCAAATGGATTCACATGAATTGAATAAAACAAACAAGTTACAGTGTTTTATAATCCATTTTTCATAGCACTTCAACAACCTGTCAAATAATATAAAATAAGTTTTAGCAGAAAAGCAATGATGAACGGATTCATCATTGCTTTCCTGCCACAAATTATTATCGTTCTTTGACTGTGCATTGACCTGCTATGAAAAATGAATTATATTCTGTAAGCGCTATCATTGCTATCTAGTAATGATCAGTTGCTGTTGACTGCAAAATTAAAAGATTTCATTGTGTGTTTGTTAGTTTAAAGCAGAAAAGTTCAAGACTTTAAAATTGTTTTACAGAACAAGCATCTCAGAAAAAGCATGTCAGAAAAATTTTGAGCTTCTACAAAATGGACAAATCATTACTGCTGAAATCTATTCAGTACAGCTGAACAGAGTTTTGGACACTCTAAGTCAAAAATGGCTTGCTTTAACGAACAGAAAAGATGTTGTTTTCCATCAGGGCAATGCAAGACCACACAGAGCATGAATGAGGCAGGACACTCTGGCGCCACTACAATGGGAATTTCTACCTTGCTCTCCATAGTCACCAGACCCTGCCCCAAGTGACTACAACCTGTTTTTGGCCTCAGACAAGCCTTTGAAATAATTATTTGAAGATCGCTGATCAACACTGATTGGCAGAAATGATACAAATCAAAAAGTAGTTGATCAAATTATTTTCTGAACGATCAAATTTTTCTTGAATTTTTACTTTATTTAAAAGTGTACAGTTTAGGTGATGCCAAATTGTTTGTTCGTCTGAATATCAATATTACAATGAATTGCATTTTTAGAAAATCCTATTAATTTTGTGCAATGTTTCTCCAAATATCTCTAAATGCTGTTTGGTACTGAAAAGAAAATCTATTATTAGAACACTAACTATACACTATTGCTTATTCTATACAATAGTGTACATGTGCACTATTGATTTTTGTTTATTGTTTTCAAATTTTAAACTATGAGGGTTAATCATAATTAAAGCTTTTTAAGTGACAATAAAATATTTTTTGTTAGTCAAACAATCATTTTTTATATAATAATCCTTTAAAAAAAAAATGATGCAAATAAAAAACAGTTTCAATAATGTTTTAAGAAATAAATGTTGGTTGCTTTTTGCATGCTTTTACTTTATTATTTTTATACTTTTTATTCAATTTAAATTGTCATGATGTCTATCAAACAAAGTTTTTCCAACCAATCAAAAAATCTCAAAGTTTTTCCAACCAATCATAAACTTGCTTTAAATATTATTTTTCAGACATTCAAAAAAATGTTTGAAAAAAAGTTGTTTGTTAGTTAATAATTCATTTTATTTAAAATAATTCGCTTGATTCAAAAAAAGTTCATTTACATTACAAAATCAACACTATGCTTATTCCTTATTATTTATATATTATTCCTTATTATTTTTGTTTTTTCTTATTGTTTTACTTATTGCAATTCTTGTTTATTGTTAAAAACATTTGCAAGTATCATTAAACCACCTTAAGCAAGTATCATTAAACCACCATAAGCAAGTATCATTAAACCACCTTAAGCAAGTATCATTAAACCACCTTAAGCAAGTATCATTAAACCACCTTAAGCAAGTATCATTAAACCACCTTAAGCAAGTATCATTAAACCACCTTAAGCAAGTATCACTAAATAACCTTCAGCAAGTATCTTTAAATCACCTTCAGCAAATATCATCTTTTTCCATTTAGGCACAAAATCATATAACCCATTTTTTTTGAAATCTTACTTTTGTGAATCTTAAGAAGCTTTTTGAGAATTTTAAGAAGTTTATCTAAACTGTATATGTAATATAATAATTACTTTCTTATCTGAAGATAATCGTAACATAAAAGCATTATTTGTTTACTTAATTAGGTTATTCTCCATAATATGCTGTTAAAAATAGTTGTTAGAAAAAGAAAAAAAAAACCTATCAGTAACCAAAAGTTTTATGGGAAATGATATCATGCACTAATTGCACACTCCTTAATAATGTCTAGATTGATATCTGGAATCACTGCAAACACAGAAACATAGAGAAGTGCATCAAAAAGTTAATTAAAAAACAAATTACTAAACATGTTCTTCTTAACAATATAAAAAGAATGATTATAAATTAAATCCAGAAAAGTCCGAGAATAATTGATCTGAGAACAAATTTGCTGCTAAACTACCGATTAAAAAAGAAATTTTGAATGATCAAGAAAGAGAATGATGCATAGCCAAACAATGATGCATAGCCACATCTTAAACAAATAAGTGACTACTTCCATGAATCATATATCTGGTGGGTTGAAACAGCAGAAGGCATACAATTTAAAGATGTCTCTAAAAAGAACTAGCCTGTTTAAAATCATTTCCGTGCAATCAGAAGAATTATTTAAACGACTATTTGAAAGATAAGAAATATTATACTTTCAAAAAAAAAAAATTAAATTTATGATAGAAGCATTAAATACAGAATGTTATTACAAATTTCTACTTTTATAAACTGTAAAACTTATGCAAAATGATTACTCAATCTGAGATGGAGGGAGTTGTCACCAATGCATTAAAATACCTTTCTTAGTATTTATAAATTTTCAATAAAACTTATTTGAAATAAACTATTATTGCTTTGAATTCAATATAATAATTTTGTAAAGAAAGTTATGTGATTTTCAGAACATTCATACATTATTCTATTTACCTTGGTTTTATTATTCAATAATTAATTTAATGCAATCTCAAACCCATTCCTCAAAAATCTACATATAGTAAATGAACATATATTTAATTATTTGGAATGTATACATGTTCTTTAATGCACTGGTAAAATAATTTTTTTAGGCACTGTGTATTCAAACTCAATTTTTTTGTGAAACTGCTCCTCATATATGTTGTTTTACAAAGTATTTGTTATTCTGCAAAGTATTTGTTATTCTGCAAAGTATTTGTTATTCTGCAAACATTCAAGAAAAAAAATAAATAAAAAAATAATTAAAAATTTTTTAAAATTAAAATGAAAAGATTTTGTCTTGTGGTTTCAACCATGATAAAGTTTAAAAAAATCGAGGAAAAATACTAAAATGCATTCATTCTTTTTAGATAACTCTATACATTTATATTTAACATGCACCTATCTATTAGAAATTTATACCAGTATCCTTTTTTCGTTCTCAAGAAAACAAATGTCACAGTTGCAAATCTATTTGTTCTTGCAAGCAAAAAAAAAAAAAATATTTTTTATTAAATTACAAAATGCATTATTTTTATTTCTTCAAAAACCTATCAAACAACATAACTTATATCTGAGTTATTTATTGATTTTAAAGTGTTTTTTTAAACTTGTTTTTCAATTTGAAATTAAATTATTTAATATAATGCTGGATACCCTCTCTTAAAAATACAACCAACATCCTAATTGCTTAAATAAAAGTAAAGAATATTTTTAGTAAAGAGACAGTTAAACAGCTAACTTATTGATGGATATTATACTGCTTGGCCAAAAAATTAATAAAAATGTTCAACAAGATCAGAGCAGCAGCAGCAGCAGCAGCAGCAGCAGCAGCAGCAGCAGCAGCAGCAAGGAAATCAAAAAACATTCAAAAGTATTAGAGGAAATAAAAATAATTCATTTTAATTGTACATTTAATTGTGTGTACCAAATACAAACAGGTATCTTCATTAAACAAAAAAAAACAAAAAAAATTGAACAATTTAATAAAAACTTGTAAAAATGTAAAAGAAAAATAACTTTTAAAGAATTTAAAAATGATAAAAAATCAATTTATTTTGATTGTAAAGTTTAGATTTAACACTCACCTTTATACTTTATGTTTTTATCTTTGACATATACAGTTTTGTTTGTATTAGTTTTGGCTTAAGAATTTCATTTTTCTTTTAATTTTAAAAAACTTTGAAACTATTATTTAAAAAGTAATTTAATCTATTTTTTACATAAAAATTATTGAAATAAGAATCATTTTAAAATTATTTATAAATATGAAGTTTTCAAATAAAAACAAACTCTTTATTTTGCATAGGATACTCTATTTAAATTTTCAGTAATAATAAATTAAACTTCGGATTTAAACATATTAAAATAATGTTAAAACTTATTTTAAAAAGAATATTTAAAAAAGTACTTAACATATTTTATTTTTAAATATCATACACTTATCAAAAAATAAAATATTTTATGTTTTTAACATTTAATCATTACAATTTCAACTTATACGATATTATATGGCACTATTTCTTATTTTTTCTTTATTTTGAAATTTATTTTAAACACTATGAGGTTCACATGCGTGTACATACAGTTTTGTATACATGACATATGTAAGTATATTCACCAACATGCATGACATATGTGAGTATATTCACAGAGTTTTGCTAATAATTGCAGCAGTTTTAATAAATATATTTCTTGTTTTAAAAAATAAGTTCCTCAACTAAGGACAATGGATTTACAAGTTTGTCCTGGAAATATTAGTTCATCACAAGATGGAACATCATTGTTCTTTTTACAGCATTGATATTATTAATTTAAAACTACACATGAATAGCTTTTTTGGCATATAAGTGACAAATATATTTGTTATTTATATAATTAGGCTTGTAAATCAAGCCGAACGAGCCAAGCTTGCCAGGGCTCGGCTTGGCTCGTTTACATATTAAGAGTGTTCAGGCTCGGCTCGAGCTTGTTTCGAACATAAGATTCTTTGTTCAAGCTCGGCTCGTTAAGAATTAGTATTGTTTGGGCTCGGCTCGTTTTACATGTTGCTCAAGCTCGACTGGTTTAAAACTTGAAATAATTATTGTAACCTGTTAGTTTAAAGCTCGTTTAGTAAAAAAAAATTATTCGTTAAAGGCTCGTCTGTAAATAATGCAAGTCCAAATCAACAAACAACATAAACAATCCTATAGTCTATTAAACATGCAAATAAACAACATACTGAAATAAGATCCCACAAATCTAATAGTTCAAAATAAAAGTTAAAACTAATAGTTCAATGTTCAAACTTAATGTTCAAAGTTCAAACATAATGTAAACTCTCACAAACATAATAATTTCTATTAAACACTGCACTCTTATTGTTCAAATTACATTTTCACAAATATAAGTCTTGCTCTCATTGCATTGGATAAATAAATAAATAAATATATATATATATATATATATATATATATATATATATATATATATATATATATATATATATATATATATATATTCGAGCTTTAATCGAGCCTATATGAACGAGCCTATGATGTTCAAGCTTGGCTCGTTTAATAAACGAGCCTAATTTTTTGTTCAAGCCCGGCTCGTTTACCATTCGAGCCGAACATGAACAAGCTCTTGTAGAGCCGATCACCGTTCACGAACACGAGCCAGGATTTACAGCCCTATATATAATTATTTTTTTACCACATTGGGAATTAATTGAAACTTAAAATCTTTAAATACAAAAAAATAAAATCTTAAATACAAAAAAAAAAATAAAAATTTTATGCAAATTTTCAATTTTTGTATTTAAGATTTTATTCAATTTGTAAACAAACATAATACATCCAATAATAAGTATTAATATGTACCATAAAATATATCTTCAGGACAAGCAAAAGGTGTCTGAAAAGTCATTTCATATCTACACATAGATGGCTCCTTAACATGTAATATGTTGTTTACTTCTCCACATGTGATGTTAACCTGTTAACTATACTTATTTTTATAAAATTGTAAGCATATTACAATTATAAAAATTTATTTAAAACTTCTTAGAAAAAATATTAACTTTTTTAATGGAAAAAACTTTCTAACTTGTTTAGCAAAATACAAACTTATTTACAAAATACCAACCTATTTATTAAAATACCAGTGTATCCATCAAAATACCAGTATGCTTATCAAAATACCAGTATATTTATCAAAAGACTAGTGCATATACCAAAAAACCTTATTTATCAAAATAAAAACTTATTTACCAAAAAAAAACAAATTAACTACCAAACTGATTTTACTCATTGAACAAAATAACGAATAATTAAATGTGAAATACAATATATTAAACTTCATAATCTAAATGAATCTTTGCAAGGAATGAATCTCTACAGAAAAAGATTCAAAAAAAGTTCACAAGCCAGAGAAAAAACAAAATTTCGACATATCTTTAAGAATGATAAATAATAATACAATACATAAATACAATACAAGAAACAATTTGAATTTTTTTTCTGATAAAATAAAAATAAAAAATAGAAACCTTAATTTCTCTGTCTAGCGAACCTGCACACATATCTCCATGAACCATATGCATATATTTGAATGTGTTATTTTCTATATCCCATTCTTTCCAAACACTAGAATCAAATCCCATATATAATGTATATGAGTAAAAATTGTTAAATATATATATATATATATATATATATATATATATATATATATATATATATATATATATATATATATATATATACGTAACACATGGAAAAAAAAATATATATATATGTATATATATATATATATAAACACGCACACACATAAAGTGCTTTAAAAAGAAATAGGTTTAAACGCTAAATTCTGAAGTAAATTTGCTTCAGAAACAAGAGATCTGTGGCAGTGACGGATCCAGTGGCAGTGACGGATCTATTTCTGGTGTTTAAGATAGCTAACATGGAGCAAAGCATCCAAATCCAAACATCTGTATGTTCATACTTTATAAATTTATATGTCAAATAATGATGCTTTTTAAAAAGTTACAATGATTGGAGGGTGGGAACAAAAAAGGCCTAATATGTTAGACCCTGTGCCCCAAACATGAGAGCAACAAGTTGATGAAATATTTTTTTTGCTATTCTTAACTAAATTTATATTCATTGATAAATTTTAAATATTATTTTGCAATCTCTAAGCATTCAAAAATTATGACCATATAAAATCTGTAAACCTCTCAAATTGAGGGGAGTTTAAACTTTTTATGGTCATAATTTATGAACACTGAGAGATAATACTATGAAATTTAAAACTTATCCATCAATATAAACTTAATTAGGAATAGAAAAAAAAATTATTTTAATAACTTGTTGCTCTCATGTTTGGGGCAGGGGGAATAAAAATTTAAGAGCTTTTTTAGTTCTCAGCCTCCAATCATTGCAATATTTCGCAAAGAATCATTATTTGACATAAGTATAAACATACAAATACTTGGAGTTTGCGTCTTGTCTGTTAGTTATCTTAAACACCAAAAATGCTGGATCCTTCACTGATCTGTGGTTCGATGCCTACTCTAAGCTTTTTTTCGACATAAATCAAGCGTAAACTTCCAAGTTAAATTCTCTTCTGTTGTGCTCTGTGATGCAACCATTAGTTCTTCTTGGAGCACCTAAAATAACCACAGAAAAATGTGTAAATATACTTTTAAATCAAATTGATACATCTAATTTTGAGCTTGAAAAGGATCTCACTTCTGCTACGGCATGGGGCTCACAGTGGCTGGTGAACTTCAATATAGATAAAACTCAATTTTTTTCAGCCAATCTTTATCGCAATAGTTTAGATCTTTCTATATTTATGAACATTGATGAACTCAAAGAGTCATCTACTCTTCATCTTCTAGGATTAACTCTTACTTCCAATCTTTCTTGGAAACCATATATCAAATCAGTTGCAAAATTAGCATCTGCTAAGGTTGCATCTCTTTATCGAGCTCGTCACTTTCTTACTTCGGATTCTATTCTCTATCTCTATAAATCTCAAATCCGGCCTTGTATGGAATACTGTGCTATATCTGGAGCAGATCTTCTAACAATGCCCTTTCTCTTTTAGACAAGGTGCAAAAACGCATTGTAAACATAGTTGGACCTGCTCTTGCAGCCAACCTCCAACCATTATCACATCGTTGTAATGTTGCTTCTCTTTCTCTTTTCTAAAAATACTATAATGGGCACTGCTCTAAAGAGCTAGCGCCTCTTGTGCCATCTACTAAAATTCATTCTCGTGTTACTCGTCATGCAATTAAGTCTCATCCTTTTTCTGTGACTGTTCTTAAGTGCTTCAAAAAGGCTTATTCGTCTAGTTTTTTTCCTCGAACATCAGCTCTTTGGAATTCGCTTCCTTCATCTTGTTTTCCTGATTCATATAATTTGCAATCCTTTAAGTTGTCCGTCAATCATTATCTTGCTCTACAATCTTCATCTTTTTTCTTTCGGTAACTTCCAACTTTTATTAGTGGCTGCTTGCAGCCTTGTTGGAAGCGAAGATGTTTAAATAAAAAGAAAAAAAGTTTAGTTTACGACAAAAGATTAAAAGTCCTTTACCTAATCTTTTAAGGAAATCATTTAGATTTGGATTTGTTTGATCCAAGGCTCCAGTAACAGCATTTAAAAAAAAAAAAACATCATTTGATACCAAAATGAGGTAAAAATCATAAAGTTTGTTGTATGACTCGAAAGAAGCTCAACAAAAAATCACTTTACAATAGCCAAAGTGTTAACTTATCTATTGTAATCAGTGATAGATACAACATAATTCTTAAACTACTAAGCACAGTGTTTTTTTTGGCACTTAATAAATATTAAACACATTAAGAAAATATTGTTGAACAAATTAACTGGATTTGACATCAGAATCTATTTGCGCCAACGCTTGGAAATTGCTCTAAATTTTTTCAAAAATCATAAAAAGCGTAACTTCGAACAATCGACTTCTACCAAGAAAAAAAAAAAAATTTTTTTAATTAAATATGCCACTATGCCACTCATATATATATATATATATATATATATATATATATATATATATATATATATATATGTATGTGTATATATATATATATATATATATATATATATATATATATATATATATATACACATACATATATATATATTATATATATATATATATATATATATATATATATATATATACATATATATATGTATAGAACCCTTAGATGTTGTCCGAAAGTTTTTCCATATATTGTTGACAAAAAGTAAAAAAAGTTAAAATGCAAGACCGGAATTTTCTTTTTTATTAATGATAGATTGCCTGCCCCAACCAAACCCTCAGTCGATGTAGCAGCACTCCCTTGCGGGTCAGGCTATTTGTCAGTCAATGTAGCAGAACTCCCTTGCGAGTCAGGCTATTTGTCAGTCGATGTAGCAGCACTCCCTTGCGAGTCAGGCTATAAGATAGTCGTTGTAGCAACATTTCGCACATGATTTACAGTAAAAAAAATAAAAATAAAAACATTTTATTAAAAAAATAAAAATAAAAACATTGTTTATATTGTTAAAAACATTCTGGTCAATTAAATTTGCGTTTTTGTGGTTTTTTTATATAACAATTTATTTGTAATTAAATTAATGGTTTTGACTTTCGTCCAACACGAAAATGTTGGACGAAAGTCAAAAGTAATTAAAAGTGACGTATGTGTTGGCGTAAGAATCACTTTTTTCCTTCCGCTCTTCCCAAAGACAACAAACTATAGATCTATATATATACATATGTATATATACATACATATATATATATATATATATATATATATATATATATATATATATATATATATATATATATACATGTATATATATATATATATATATATATATATATATATATATATATATATATATATATATATATATATATATATATATATATATATATATATATATATATATATATATATATATAGTCCAGCTACTAACAAATGTACAACAATATAGTTTGATATTTATTTTTTTAATATTTAAAGTTTGATATTTAAATTTTCTGCTTTAACTAAAACGAGTTTTAGTTAAAGCAGAAAATTTAAAATTTGTAGAAAAAACAATTTTATAAATTTAAACTCTTTCTGTCTTCTTTTTAAAATTGTTTTAAAAAGAAGACCAGAAATTGTTGAAATTAAACTGTTTTAGGTGGACACCAGGTTGACACAAAATTTAGAAACAGGTTTTGAGAATCCGGCAAATGTGGGAAAATTCAACATAAAATTCAAAGAAAAATAAAATTTCAAATGTCGACCTTTGCTTAGAAATGTGAAAAAAATACAGCATTTTACCATTTTATTAAGAACTCAAATAAATCATTAAATTGCCAATTTTATTATAATTATTTATTCAGATTAATGAAATGTTCTTGTTTACTTATTTATTTTATTTGATTTGTTTATTATTTAAACAAAAATTTACCATTAAACAATTTGTTTACTATTTAAATAAAAGGTTCATAACTATAATTGAATTAAAATGTTTGTTTTGCTATCTTTATTTTTATTAGATTATTATTTTTATTTTATTAGATTATTAAGAATTTAAATAAATTGTTAGCTTTATAGTTGGTTTTTTCTAATATTTTATTTAAAATTTAATCAAAACGTTTATTTTATTGTTTTATTTTGAATATTTTATTTTAAATTTAAATAAAACATTCTTTTGTTCCTTTTTTACAGGAAATTTTAATTACAAAAAACAATTTGATCAAAATTAATTTAAAAAAAAACGCAAGCACTTTTTGGAATGTGTATAAAAACAACTTTATATACATCAGCTTAAGTATAAATTATGAAAAATTAAATTTTAAGTGCTCAAGGTGAGCATCAAAAACACTCAATTTATACATATAATACCAATATCAAAATATAAAATGTTTTTTTTTAGAAATCATAAAACTTTAAATGACATTATTAATTACAGTTTAACTAAAAAAATTTTTTATATAAAAATAACTTCATAGTACTTAGGAATCCCTTTAACAAAAAATACTCATACTTTGATCTTCCAAATTATCAAAGAGAAGAGCTAGCTTAGAGCTTCAGAGCCACCTCTCACTTCAGAGCCACCTAGAAATATTTCAGCTCCAGCTCCGGCTTAACTCCTTGTAAAAACACTAACTCTAGATGGCTCCGGCTCCAGCTCCAAAGCCCTGGTCTTAATTACCAACTGTCAAAACATTATTGATGGTAAATTTGTATGTTTGTCAAATTATAGAAAAACACCAAAATAATTTTAGCAGCAAAGTTTCTTGTCAGTAGCATTTTTTCCTAGAAAATTATGTAGCTGAGCAGGAAATTTTCCTAGGAAATAATGCCGCAGCATTAAAACAATCTTCCATATTTTAAAATATTTGACCATTATCTGGTTATCAAACAAAATCATATGAAATCCAAACTTTGTTCATATTTAGACTTTATTTACTGATTAGATATACATCAAATTTATATTTTTTAAATGAAAAAACATTATTTTTCCACCTGATAATCTCTTTAAAAAAAAAAGATTAAAATTAAGTTAATATAAAAATAATTAAAAAAGCTAATATTAAAATGATTAATTAGAAAAACTTTTTGTCTATGAATGATTTCATATTTATTTTTAAAATCAAACTTAGTCATCTTATTTCTTGTTTTTTACAATCTTTTCACTTTATTTTATTCTTTTTTTTCAAGTTCTTTTACTGTGATTAATGTTCAGATTAATAACATTAAGTAAATGTCTACCTATAAAAACAATTAAAAAAAAATCAAATTTGAAAGTGTAGTAGATATTTGAAACACTCTTTTTTTTTAGCTCGAAATGGAGAAGTGGGGACCCAAAAAATTATCAAAAAAAACCTTTTTTTGTCCAAAACCTATTTTTACATAAATAATCAATTGTACAAAACTATTGTAGAAATTCAATTAAAAAAAAAAAAAATAAATTACTTGTTGCTTTTCTTAAATAATATCAAAATAAAAATAATTACCCAAGAACACCGCGAAAGGCATTCCATTTGTAACTTTGTTCACGCTGTGTAACATTTGCAAATGGACAAAACTCGTATTTATAACTAAAGTAATAAAATAAAATTTTACTTTTTTTTTTTTTAGTCGACAAGAGAATTTTTAGTCATAAAGAAGACAAAATAAATCAATTTATTACAATTAAAACAATGCCTAATTGAAGACTAATAAAACCTTGATTTTATAAACTTTATTACTATATATTTATTGATATTTTTAAATTTTAGAATATTTCAAAGTAGTATCAATAACGTCTAGGTTATAGTATATTATATATATTTTTAAACAAATTTAAAAATAAAGGAGAGCAACATAGGAGAGTAATGTAAAGCTCCAATGTTTGAAGAAAAAAATTAGTTGTATAAATGTTTTTTAAAAAAGTTTTTAGTTGATCAAGAGAGATTTTTAGTTGATTATGAAAGCGCAAGTTGATAAAAGAATATAAGTTTTATATTAAAATCTATATAAAAAGCATGAGAACTAACAGAAGACTCAAAAACTATAAATAAAAAAACATAGTCATAAAACCAATTCATATAAGAATATGAAGAGAAAATTTCATAGCATTGAAGTGTGAGGTAAAACACTAGTTGAATAAACATTTTTAGAGCACAAGGGAGCAGATACAGTAAAAGGATGTAACTTAGCTAATTAACAAGTCGCTCAAGACTAAGTTTTGGTTGATGTAACAAGTGGTGATAGCTTGCTTGAGTAGCAATCATGAGAGAATTTGTAGAAAAGAAAAACAGATGCAACCATTATGATGATAACGGAGCCTTATGGATACCCTTGTTATAAAGTTAATATATAAAAAACCATTGCAAACAAATCACAATAATAGCTTTCAACAAACAGATCAAAAGATTTGTTTTAAAGTCGTGATGTAGACTTCATCATTTTGATATAGACCAAGCCTAAGAGCACAAATTAATGCAGGCCTTGTTACACAATAAGCCATATAGACTGCCAGGTTCAAACTTTCACCACCTCTAGTTTTTTAAAATATAGTTTATATCAATGCTTTTTAAGTGCAACATAAATCTGAAGTCAATCAGGAGAGTTAAGTAATTAATTTTATAAAATCATAAAAGAATAAAGAATTAATCTTGAAACAATTAAATCCACCAATGATAGAGAAAAAATGTTAGAGAATAAAACAAGGGGCAGTGTTTATGGTTGAATTAAAACAGTCTGTTTATGCAGTTTGTTTGGAGAAAAAATTAAAAAAATATATAATTCATAAAACTTAAAAGGAACCCAAGCCTTCAAGACATGTTGTGTTCATATTAAAGAGAATGATAAAAAAAAAAATGTTTAGGCTAAATTTTTTAAAACATCATTTGCTGGAGAAGGGATGAAGCATTAATCTGTCAAACTGAATTCTCAAGTATATAAGTTATCATTTATTCAAGTTCAATAAATAATACATAAATAATTTTAAAAAATGAATTTTTTATGAAGTATATATTTTTGAAAAAATGTTTAAGCTAAATTTTTTTGATTAAAACAAAAGAATAAATGCATACCAAGAAAAACTTTCTCTTACAAATAAAATGTAGTTAAGATTTATATTTTTTTGGTAAACTCTCTAAAGTCATTATCAAAAGTACAACCATCTACAGCAAATAAAATGAAGAAGAAAATGATTTGGCCTGAATACAATGAAGAGTTTATTGTCTAAATACAATGAAGAGTTTATTGTCTGAATACAATGAAGAGTTTATTGTCTGAATACAACGAGGAGTTTATTGTCTGAATACAATGAAGAGTTTATTGTCTGAATACAATGAAGAGTTTATTGTCTGAATACAATGAAGAGTTTATTGACTGAATACAATGAAGAGTTTATTGTCTGAATACAATGAAGAGTTTATTGTCTGAATACAATGAAGAGTTTATTGTTCGCTCAAATGCACACTGTTCAAATTGTTAAAAAACATCTTATTTACTGGAGAAGGGATCAAGCATTAATCTGTCAAACTGAATTCTTAAGTATACAAGTTATTATTTATTCAACTTCAAGTAATACATAAATAATTTTAAAAAAAGAATTTTTTATGAAGTACATATTTAAATTAGGTTGAGAGGCCAAGAATTAAACATAGTATGGAACTTAGTGGTATTATTAAATCATCTTATTTTAAAACACAAGCTGTAGAATCTCCAAAGGATAACATGTGCAGTGTTTGCTATACTCTCCTCGCAAGAGGTTTATGATTAAATGTAAAAATACTTGATAAGTAAATTAAAAGTTGTCCATTATTCATTTATAAATTTCAATAAAAAAAAACTTATTTTAAAGTATATTAACTTAATAGTTAATTTTATTCCTCATGTTGTCATAAGAACTACTCTAGTCAGACTGTTTTGAACATAATTAATTTGTCAGAAAAACTTGATCCCACGTCATGTGAGTAAGTTGCTTCAGGCAAATTAAAAAAAAGGAAAGACATTGATAGAGGCCAGCCCTTTAAAATATCTACAGGTATATAAGTTTTTATGTCATTATATATTTTTATAGAAGTTTTAAAGGCATATAATTAACAAAACATAATTAATAAGCATTATTAAGCATAATAAGCTTATAAAAATTAATAAGTTTGTTATGCTAAATTAATAAGCATAAATAAGCATTACCGTGATTAAACAATCGTTTTGCTTGCTAACAGCTTTTTTAAATATTTGAATTTGTAAATTTAAGTTAAGAGTAAGTAAAAAATAATAAAATATAATTTAAATAGTTTATATAAAATTTATTTTTAAGTTGGGAACCCATTAACTTTAACTGTTACTAAAGATAATAAATCTTCTAGAAAATCTTTAAATCAGACATCATTCCAAATATTGCTGGAATTAGCTTCTGTACTGAAATTAACAAAAATCAAGCAAAAAAAAAATTGTTATAAAGCCTGCCTAAAAATCTGGGATCATCTACTGTTGCTGACATGACATGTCAACAACAGTTATCCTTGCCAGTTCATCTTGCCGTGCCAGTTAACCATGTAGTTAGCATGATGACATCATTAAAACAAGAAATTGAATCTTAATGTAAAAAAGAACAAAAGATATAGTATTTATTCATGACACTCATGAATTTATTCTTTGTATTATAATGGAATGAGGCTTGGATCCTTACACTTGTATGGTAAGTGTACCCATTGATCAAGTTCAAGGATTTCTGAAAGTAATTAAAATGTCTTTGATAAGACCAATAAAAATGAGATGATATTGACAGTGGATTAAAAAGTGATTTATTCTTGCTATTGTAGAAGATGTTTTTTGAGACAATCAAAACCTACAAAAAATGTTGAGTAAATTAAATGTAGATGATGTTGCGTATCATCTTGGATTTAATTTAAAATGTGCTAACAGCATCTTAAGGATATTATCTCATTTTGGTAAATACATAAGTTTGGCTGTCTGCTTGTGGTGTGAAGGTAAATGTTTCCTATAAAGTGGTATATGAAGAACATTAGGTTCACTTGATAGTTGGTATAAGATATTTGTTAAAAATGGGGCAAAGCGATTGCAGATGAAAGATTTTAAAATGTGATAAATAATAAACTTGTTTAATTTGATAAAAATCCAAAAGCTTCAATTAATCACTTAGTTCCACAACCATAATTACATCTTCTTGTGGGGATTGGGACACAACTTGATAGACTACTTTTAGATCATTGGCCATTGTTTACGAATTAGCTCAAAGAACATTGTATCTTACTTTGTGGTTATCATAGAATAGGCTTTGAAGACAACAATGTTACAAAACTTTAGAAAAAGGAGATATTTTAGAGAGAGATATGTTAGAGACTCAAACTAATTTAATACCTCTTTTTCATTGTCTCAGAAATTGAAGAATTCAAAGTATCATATACATTTAAATGCAGAGCTAAATGTTACATGGAAAGTGCATATTGTTATTTGCCATATTCTCACATTTGTGAGAATTTGGCAAACATTTAATTGTTGTTCTTTAGGATTATATGCTGAACAGACAGGAGAGGCTGTTTACAGCATCTTTAAACCAAGTTGGTCTCGATACAAGTGAAGAATTAGCCAAACAGATTATGGTATTAAATTGAAATCCCCTTCGGCAGCTTTTTGTGTAGATAAGATGTATATATTATAATATATTGTCAATACTTAGTTGTGTTTTAATAGTTAATATTTGTGAAGCAGTTATTGTTTTTTCCTCATTATAACTGTAAGGAGCTTTTGCGTATTATTATTATTAAATTTAAGTTTAGAGTTGCAGTTGGTATAACTATTACTTTAAGGAGAATAACAAAAGATACTTAAAAAAATTTATTTTCAAGGGGTTATTACAACCTTAAAGGACGAGAAAAAAACTCTGTCACTTTTAGGGGGTAAAACGGGTATTAAAAAAATAAATAAGTTTTTTGTTATTTCTGATCTACTTTTTTTATTTACTCACAAAAAAATAATCTATTTAAGCAGCGTTTATTATTAAAATGAAAAAAATTTTGGAATATTTAAATCCTTTAATATCGCTTATGTGACTTTTAATATCGCTTATGTTCAAAAAATATTAGGACATAAAAAAAAGCATTTAACTGCAACAGTAACATTTTTTAGTTAAAAAAAATTATATAAAAAAAGTTTTGCAATATTTATTAAAGAGGTAACTTTTTTCTTATTATCTGCTATAACTAATTATGTAAAACATAAATCTCTTTATCGTAAATTGAAATATGTGAAAGCAATAAAAAAAATTTCGTTTTTCTTTTAAAAAGAAGAAGTGTTTTTGTTTAAGAGAATTCTTTTCACAAATGTATTTAAAATTTTTAGTTTCTTATTAATTCAATATCATGTAAATTTTTTTTAACGTAATTTATTCATAAATATATATTTTGTTTATGAATATCTTATTGGTAACTAAAATTTATCTATAGGTTGTTTATAAGCATTATTTAAAATATATATTTAAATGTGTAAAACATTAAAATAAGTTATGATATAGAAAAAAAAGGATATGTTAAGAATAAGGTTGTTTTAAAAAATAAATTATATAAAATATGTTTTTTATATTAGTTTAGATGATTTTTATTGTGGTTTAAAATTCAATTTGATTACAATTTGGTATTTTAAAATACCCTAAAAGTAAATATCAAAGCTGTATTTGATAAGGACAGGTGAAGTCAACTTTTCAGGAACCAAATTTAACTGGAAGACAAATCTTGTATTTTATCTCAAAAATAAGGTTCTTGTGACTTCTGGAGAATCTTAAACAGTATCTATAATAAGGACAAACCTGTTATTCGACCTCTCATGTATGGTTCAGATTTTGTCACATCACCTAAAGACAAAGTCGAATTGTTTGCTAAGTACTTTTTATCAATCTCATCTCTTGATTCCACTAATCACTAATCTTACCTGATATAGCAGACAAAAAGAATGATTTATTGCTGGGCATTCTTATCACTCCAGCTTCTGTATCTAAAGTGATTTTCTGCTTAGATTCTTCTCCAGCTTGTGGTCACGGACAACATAACTGTGATATTCTTGCAAAAGTGTTCACAAAGGTTTATTCTATACTTTCAAAACTATTTAACAAGTGCTTATCAGAATCTTGTTTTCCAGTCTGTTAGAAAGCAGAAATCTGTTATCACTATTTTCAAATTTCTGGAGAGCGACCTGACTCATCTAACTACTATCTCAGGCTTTTTCTTATCATAAGCAAGGTTTTTGAGTCTTTAATTAACAAACACTTAATCTCTTATCTTGAATCTAATAATTTACTTTCTGATCATTAATATAGTTTTCGATTTACGCGTTCTACATCTGATTTGTTAACAGTAATAGCCAATATGTTCTAACGCTTGATAAAAGATATCAGTTATTAGATGATGTGGAGATGTTAAAATTATAACTCTCAGCATTTCTAAAACCTTTGATAAATTTTAGCAGGCTGATCTTCTCTGTAAGCTTTTTTCTAGGATTAACTAGGATTAACTATTCCGATCTTTCTTGGAAACCATATATCAAATCCGTTGCAAATGCAGCATCTGCTAAAGTTGCATCTCTTTATCGAGCTCAACACTTTCTTACTCTGGATTCTATTCTCTATTTCTATAAATCTCAAATCCGGCCTTGTATGGAATACTGTTGCCATATCAGGGTGGATCATCTAATGATGCGCTTTCTCTTTTAGACAAGGTGCAAAAACACATTGTAAACATAGTTGGACATGCTCTGGCAGCCAACCTCTAACCATTATCACATCGTTGTAATGTTACTTCTCTTTTCTACAAATACTTTAATGGGCACTGCTCTAAAGAACTAGCATCTTTTGTGCCATCTACTAAAATTCATTCTCATGTTACTCGCCATTCAATCAAGTCTCATCCTTTTTCTGTGACTGTTCCCAAGTACACCAAAAACTCTTATTCCTCTAGTTTTTTTCCACGAACATCAGTTCTTTGGAATTTGCTTCCTTCATCTTGCATTCCTGATTCATGTAATTTGCAACCCTTTAAGTCATCTGTCAATTGTTATCTTGCTCTACAATCTTTATCTTTTCTCTTCCAGTAACTTCCAACTCTAATTAGTGTTTGCTTGCAGCCTTGTTCGAAGCAGAGATGTTAAAAAAAAACGAAAAAAAAAAATAAAAAAATTGAACTTCAAAAGGATCTCACTTCTGCTACAGCAAGGGCTCTCAGTAGCTGGTGAACTTTAACTCAGATAAAACTGAGCCAATTGTTATTGCGTATTCATTATATTACTTATTAATTGCTATGTTATTCATCAAGTAAACCACATTAAATTTAAATCTAAAATAGAAGCAGAATATTATTGACTTTAAAGCAGAGATTTAAAGTAACTAAAATTCAAAAGCACTTTATGAATAAAAACCATTGCGCAAGATAAGATATGGGCCTCATTAGAGAAAAGTTTCTCGTTTAATCCCAACCATGCCACTAATAGTACTGCGCTTAACTTGTTTCTCTGCGTAGCAGCCTTGTTCATCAAGGTTCATGTTCTGAAGTTGAGAGAGAGTTGCAACCACAACTAAATTATTTATGTAATTATATAAAACTTTTATAGAAACATTTATAGAAACTAAAAAATAGACTTGAATTGTTTGGACAGGACAAAAAAGACATTAAAAGTTAGAGGACAAATATTTATATTATTATTTATTTTAATAAAACTTAATTATCATTAGATTAATTTAATATTCCAATTTAGCTAGAATTATAATTTATATACTAACTTGTTCAACACATTGCTAAAGCATTTACCAGCCAGATTCTCTATTAAATAATATGGACCTAAGTAAAAAAAGGATGATAAACAAAAATAATAAAAATGGTTCAATGAAAATTTCTATTATTTTTATTTTATTTTATTAATTTTAAAAAACTATTTTAATAATTTTTTTAAAAAGTACTTTCAGTTGTAAATAAATTCATTTCAAAATAATTAAATAGTTAAACAGAATTCATTTTAAACATATAGATAGTCTTAACCATTATAATATGTAAAGATTTTGAGCCTCAATAAAGAGGCAATTAACATTTGTTAATTGCCTATTTATCACTTTATTTGTTACAAACCAACCAATAAAATAATTAAAATTTTGCTTTAGTTCTCAAAAAAAACTTTCTTAATCATTGTTTGAATTGTAACAAATTTTTTAATACAATTTAAACTATTTATGACAAATTAAAATAATTACATATATATCTTATACTGCTGATTTAGGTGAGCAGTGTGACACCATACTGAAATAGCCTTTTGCTGGGGACTTTAGTACATACATCGACTGACAAATAGCCTGACTCGCAGTAGAGTGCTACTACATCGACTGAGGGTTTGGGATGGGACAGCAATCTTTTCATTCATTATTCTTCGTTTTCTTCTTTTTCTAAAAAAGCTGTATTGATTTAGATAAGCAAAAAAAGTGAGCAAATTCTCACATAAATATGCTATAGTAGATACATATATATATATATATATATATATATATATATATATATATATATATATATATATATATATATATAAATATATATATATATATATATATAAATATATATATATGTATATGTATATATATATATATATATATATATATATATATATATATATATATATATATATATATATATATATATATATATAAATAAATAAAATAACAATTGTATATATAAATATTTAAAAAATTATATTTTTATATATTATAGGTTTATTTAAAGTAGAAAATAAAAAACTTACCTGATAGCCTCTGCGGTTTCACTCGAGTAATGAGAATCTACAAAAAATAAATGCCTATGAAATTAAACTGTTCTTAGTTAAAATATCAACAATGTATACTGCACTCATTATCTTATTATCTCATGTCATAAATTTAATGTACTTTAAAATAATTAATTTTTGATAAACCTTGAATTAGTTTTTAATAAACTTTGAATTAATTTTCCATAATGGTTAATCAATTAACAAAAATATATTTATAACAGAATTAAAAAAAAAAAGATTTTTTTATTCTTTCACATTTTATTTTTCTGTTTTCATGTTAGGATTATCATAATCACTTATCAGCAGATGTAAAATATCAGAGTACAATGACAATGACATGTTGCAAAGTTAAGTGCATTGCTGTACATTGAGTTAAGTAATCAATAGCGTTCAAAGTTAAAGAAAAATAAACATTAAAACAGATAATATCATTTTTTAAATTTTGTAAAAAGTTTTTAACTAATGCTAAGTTACTACAGGTTTAGAACAGTTTTTTTATTTTAGGTTCAGGATTGACATTCTGCCTAATCTTGCATTACTCAGAGAAATAATTATAGAACATGAACCTCAACCAACAAGGCCGCTGCAAAGGAGAAACAGGTTACAAATATAAATAAAAATATATATTAAATATAACATTTTTATAACTATTTCTTTTTAATAGAAAAAAAAAAACAGTTATAAAATAAATTTTATATTAAAATGTTCATTTCTTTTTTTAAATTGAAATGGCTTTCAAATTTAACTAAAACATAAATGAAATTTTGCAATCATTATCGAATTTAAACCAAAAACCAAACTTTTATTTCAAATTTGGCACCAAATTCGAAAACACAGAAAACTTTGTTATCCAAATTTTAACAAATTTACAAGAGTACAGAAAATTTGAAAAAGGATTTGAATTATTTGTGAAACAAAAATTTTGTAAAGTTGGTTACTCCCTCATTTACAATAAAAGACCAGCAAATTTTTTTAAATTAAATAAATAATAAAAAAAATTTATAATTGCTCTGTTCTTTTAAGAACATTGAGCACTCTATTTTGTAGAACACAATTTATATTTTTTTAAATATATATATATTTATATATTTATATATATATATATATATATATATATATATATATATATATATATATATATATATATATATATATATATATATAGATATAGTTATATATATATACATACATATATACATATATATATATATATATATATATATATATATATATATATATATATATATATATATATATATATATATATATATATATATATATATTAGGGGTGTCCAAATATATATATATATATATATATATATATATATATATATATATATATATATATATATATATATATATTAGGGGTGTCCAAAATAAAATTTTTTGAATTAAATGTTGCACAGTTTTAAATATTGTTTCTTTGATTGAAAAAAACTTCTGTGCAAAATCTTAGGTGTTTTGGATAATATTTAGAGGTTGCTCAAGCAAAATAAAAATTTACTGTGTTAAAAGCATTTGCCGCAACAACAATATTTAAAAGACTTGAGTTATAGCTATGATATACAATTAATCATTTTCAGAAAAATTCCTTAAATGATGCAAATAACATTCAAATGTTGCACTATTTACAAGATCAAAAGTTTAGTCTGTAGCAACAGTGGCATATGTCATCAAGATGCTTTTGCGGCAATCTGGAATGTGTTTTCTGTTGTCTTCAACAGCTTGTATTAGTTTCTGCATTTCAGATTCAGTTTTTGTGATGGATTGATTAAATGTGCTCATAAGAGCAACAGAACGCTCAGCAGTGTCATTGATAACTTTCACAGATTTAACAATTGCTTTAGTATAACGAAATTCAGCAATTTCCTCCCAGGTCTTTGGATCGGTTCCAGATAAAATGGTTGCATCAAAACCAAGTGACTGCAAATCAACAGTTGATGATGTAACAAGCTCATGAAGTTGCTTCTTTTCCAACTTGTTTAATTCTGCTGCTGGACACTTTATACCCCTGACACTCCAATCAGCTCCACTTTGAATCATAGCTTCAATAATCAACTTTTTTTCTGTGTCACAAACCCTGTCAGAAAATAATGAAAGTGGAATCATTTCTGACCCAAGGTACCAAGTGTGATTTTGAAGCTTCTTCATAGCAGCATTTGAAATGACCTTGTTGATCTCAGAATTTTGTTTAATTCTTGTGAAGAGCATCAGGTTGTTGCTGGAGCATCACTTGCAATTGGACAGGCAATCCATGCTGGTACCTAGATATGAGCAGCAACGATACAAAATTCGCACAAGTTGTTCTGTTCTTTCATAGTCAGCTTGAATTCAATTCTTAAGAGGTATATCTTCATACAATAGATGACTTTAGCCATCCATCTAGCCATGTGATAAGCTCCCGTTATGCGAAAGCGATACTTCTTGGTGGCATAGTCTGATAACAGAAAACCCAAAATTAAAAGGTACAGCTCGATCGTCTCTTTGTAGTCTTCTTTTGGTAAGTACGAAGAGTCATCTGATAAGAAAGGCTGCAGAAAGCAGCCAGCCTCTGATCTAAGTTGCTGAAGCTGTGGTTCAGCAAGATAGGTGTCATCTAATGGAGCATAATTGGCTTGATTTATGTTGGGCCCACTGCTGGGTCCAAGCAAAACTGAGTATATTTCCCCAACAATTTCTTTATGCATATGATGACGGCAAGCAAAGTAGAGAAGATTTTTCTCTATCAACTTCTCTTGCAAGATGCACGCACAATTTTTGGAACCCGTGTTTGACGCTGTTGTGTCAAAACACATACCGACAATATAATTTGCAACATTCCATATGGTCAGTAACTGGAAGGTTGCTTTTGCTTGTGCCAGATGATATTTTTACAATACCCAGTATTTCCTCCAGATTACGACCAGTCACATCAATAGCAATTCTATCAACATTGGACTTTCACAGTTGGTGCTGTCTCTCATCATCTTACCATCCCAGTAGAAGACCATATGTTGTTTCTCACTTGACATAAATTTCTGCCGAATATGATTTTCAATTGATGAACGGTGCATGATGTGTTTGCGGCAGACTGTTGATCTTGATAATGATGTACTTTGGAGGTCCTCTCCACTTGCTCTAGCAATTGCAGCTGCCAATATAGTGAATTATTGGTCAGATAAATTGATTCGATCAAGTGTGTATGATACATCTGGAGAAGACAAAATTTCATTGAGAATATGTGGCTTTTTATTTTTAGGACTTTGTTCACAGTCAGTTGATTGGGTTACTAGTTTTTTGTGATAAACCGGAATTTCTATTTCATAATCATCATTGTCATCAGGAATGTCACTGACTTCTGTTGCTTTGCTATCACTATCATAATCAAGACTAAAGTGGCTACAGCTAGGGGTAAGGACAGCATTTGCTTTTTGTCTTCTCTCTTCCTCATTCTGCTTTCTTTTTGTTTCTGCTTGTTGACGCTCTGCTGTTCGCTTTTCTTGTTGAGATAATTTTACATCTTCTCCAGCCATCTTCATCATACAAGCATTTTTTTGGTCTTCCAGAAATATTTTATCTTCATTAATTTTAATTAGCTTGTTTGCATCCTTGTGTGAAATGTTAAACAGTAAGTCTAATTTGATACTAAAATCTTTCTCTCTAGCAATCTGTGACTTACTAGCTCTTCCTTTATTCTTTTAAATTAAATTATATTCATCAACACATGCTTTCACTTTTGATAATATATGAGGCTGGTAAGTCATTGGAATTCTGGCTTTTTTCCAGATGTGAGCTAAACCATTAGATGTTGCTTTTGCACGAGCTGGAACTGTTTGTTTCAATGCTTTTTGATAGTGGAAAAACATCCTTAACACATCAATCATCGTTGGAAGGACATTGTTTGGTAGGTTCTTCTTAGGTTGACTAATCAACCATATTGCAGTTCGATTACGTGTCAGAGGAAAATTTGAAGAACTTATCTTTTCACTCATTTTCAACAACAAGCTAAAACTAAATGATACCAAATTAAACTCAACTTGAGAAATTAAATATTAATTTGCAAACATAATTTGAAATATGTGATCAATATTTCAATATGAATGTGATGAAATCATAAGAATTACAAAACTACAAACACTAAAGTAAGTTAAATCACCAAATAATATTTAGCACTAAAAAATAAGATATTGGCATAACAGCTATAACTATTATTTTATAGGATTAAAATAAATAAGAACCTCAAAATCTTTAAATAATTCAGTTGTTCAGCAAAAAATTACAATTAATGAAAATGTTTTTCAATCAAAAACATCAGATGACAAGATGGCTGCATGTCACATGACCAAAGAAGTTAGCTCATAAAAGACAATGGTACATCAAATTTGTTTAATATTTTATGTAAATTGAACATGGGATAAAATTAGGAAATTATTTAAGGCGTAATGCTATTATTGTAAAACAATAATAGCATTACGCCTTCCAGTGATTATGCGAACACCCTTAATATATATATATATATATATATATACATATATATGTACATATATATGTATATATATATATATATGTATATATATATATATATATATATATATATATATACATATATATATATATATGTATATATATATATATATATATACATATATATATATATATACATACATATATATATATATATATATATATATATATATATATATATATATATATATATATATATATATATATATATATATATATATATATATATATATATATATATATATATATATATATATATATATAGATGTATATTAGACCATTTCAAAATTCCATATAAAAAAAATAATTTTTGAACTTTATTTGGGCTACCTTTGATTTGATGTTGTTTGTGGTCAGGAAAATTAGTTCAAAATTGCAAACTTAAATAATGTGTTTAAGGGACAGCTCAATTAACTTTAATTTTTAACAGGTCCCTATTATTTTGAAAAATGAAGTTTTTTCAAAAGTATGTCATGTTGTGTCTTAAAAGTTGCAAAATTATATAAAAAGTTAAAAAAAAATATGATAATTTCATACTAAAATTATTATTTTAGATTTAATTGCACAAAAACTTTGGTTTTTCAACTAGAATTAAAAAAAGAACATTTTTATAAGTTTTTAATAAAAATAAAAATTTTTTAATTTATTTTTTATAAAACAATTATTATTTTTGAAATTTATATTTTATTTTGCTTCTTTTGAGTACCAGGTTGACCTACTTTTAAGTAACTTTTTAAAATTTATTTTAGGACCCCATTGAAAAGTAAACTTAATTGAGCTGTTACTAAATATTGGAATAATGCTTTAAAACTTTAATGATTTACTTTTTTCATCAATTAACAATATTTAAACATCTAGTCACTTAATTATTAAAATTTTTTTTTTTGAACAGGTCTAATGTATATACATATATGTGTGTATATATATATATATATATATATATATATATATATATATATATATATATATATATATATATATATATATATATATATATATATTTAGTTTTGAGCATTTTTAGTTTTGAATAGAATCTTGAATCAAAACGGGTCTTTATTTACAAATCGAATCAGCAATATGAGGAAATCCTAGTCTAAGTATCTTTTTTCACAAAAAAGAAAAAAAATCTACTTAAAATTTTTTTTTTGCCAGGAATAATTTTGTAGCGGTTCTTTGGAAGCAGTATTACAATTACTTTACTCTGGCTGATTACAATTAATTTACTCTGGCTGAGAGAAATAAAAACATTTTGATAGCATCTTAGCATTGAATATCAGAAAAAAAAAAAACAATCACAAAATAAATAGTGATTCAAAAAACGAGAATTCTTTTTTTTTAAATTAAATTTCGAATCAAAGCAACACTTGATTCGCAAATTGAATATACTTACAGGGCCCTAATATGTATGTATGTGTATATTTATATATATATATATATATATATATATATATATATATATATATATATATATATATATATATATATATATATATGTAAGGGCTATTCTAGGAAAATAATTTGGGTCAGTACCCCCGTGCTGGCGCCTTTCTATAAGGAAATTTGGGGTATGAAGGCATTTTTTTGCGAAATAAACAATATTTGCCATAAAATATTGGTCACAGTCGTTTGCAAGTTTTATTATATGTGTTGCTGAAAAAAGTTTCAAAAACAAAGAATGCAAAACTAACAAAATATGAAATTAAAATAAACTTAAATAGAAAATAATAATAACAATAATTTGAATAATTTGTGTACTGGTTTATTTTTGTTCCTTCGTTATTTGTTAAAATAAGAACTACTATGACGGAATTGTTAATTTTTATTACAAGGAATTGTTAATTTTTTTAATGAAGGAATTGTTAATTGTTAAATGTTTAATTTATTAAAGCAAAAAAAAAAATAAAATAAAAAAAAACGTGATTGATCTCTACCACAGACCATATTTTTTTGTTTTTCTTTTAAATATGGTCATATGTTTTAAATGGTCATATAATTGCTGTGAAACCATTTATCTTTTCTTATTTGTATATAAAAAATCTTTTTGTTTTATGTTTCTGAATGATACACATCTTATCACAATCAGATTTCTTATACCATTTAAATCTTTCAGTATATTTTGTAAATAAGGCACACACACATATATACATAGCTATATATTACCTTTCCTTTCCTGTATGCTTTTTATCCCTAATAATTTAACAGAGACACATTTCTTTTTAACATTTGATTCTGCGTGTGTAAAAAAAAAATCAGGAAGAGTTTAGTCTAGAACCACCGACAATCCGTTTACGAAGTCTATGCCTTATCAAAATAAGCTAAAAGAGCGTATAATTAGGAGGAAATAAATATTATTATAAAAATATACAAAAAGTTATACATAAAAGTATAAGTCTAAGTATTAGACGTTTTCATACAGGGACAATATATACTTGTTAAAGGGTTGAATTAAGCAATTGCGATTTGCAAATTTCAAAAAAATATCTAGTCTTCAAAATTTTAGTTCATGCAAAGCCATGTACTTTGTTTTCAAGTAGCAAAAAATTATAAGTTTGTTAGCAAAAAGTTACAAAAAACAAAACAATAATCTTAAGAGTACAAAAGTAATAACACTCTTGTCACTAATTGCTTTATTAAAGTAATAAAACTATAATAGTGTTACTACTTTTATAAAAGTTTGATGACAACATCAATAGTTTAAAAGTTAAAAGCACTTTTAATTTTTAAAGTTCATTCTTTGTTCAAACAATATTATATTTTTTTAATTCTAAAGTTTAATTAAAGTAGAAAAGCATCTAGAAAAATAAAATAGATATTTAAATATTATTTAAAACTTCAGGAACTTTTACAAATACACTTAAACAACTTTATAAAAACGCACTTCATAAAAAGTTCAGCATTATGAGAAACGTTACAAATAATCAGTAAAAACGTAGGGTAATTTTAAAATCAACCAATAAAAAATGTTTATTGGTGGATTTTAAAATTACTATGTATTTTTACAAACCATTAGTAAGGTTTTTCATGATGCTAAACTTTTTTTATACAGTACGTTTTTATAAAGTTGTTTAAGTTCTTTATTAGGTTTTAAATATTATTTGAATATGAACTTTATTTTTCTAGATGCTTTTCTACTTTAATTAAAATTTGGGATTACTTATATTGTTTGAACAAATAATGAATTATAATAGTTACAAGTGCGTTATAAAAGTAATAACACTATTATAGTGTTATTTTATAATTCAGTTATTTACTAGAGTATTACTACTTTTGTAGTTATAAGTTTATTGCTTTAATTTTTATAACTTTTTTGCTAACAAATTTAAGTTGATTCGCCCCTTGAAAATAAAGAACACGGTTTTGCATAAACTAAAATTTTGAAGACCGGATAGTTTTCCAGATTTTGCATTTTGCAATCACTTAATTCAACCCTTGTTGTTACATTAAAATTATACAAATATATTTTACAAACATGTTGTGGTAATTCCATGTAAAAGAAGCTTTCAGTTCCTTTCTTTGCTGCGATGAATAATAGTAAAAACAAAATAAATTATTGATGTTGTCATCAAACTTCTTTAAATAAATATCAAACTTTATTGAGTCTAACACATAAAGTTCTGATCTATGCGCCACACAATGGTTATATACTATACTGGGGTTTTTATTTTGAATTTTAGTTTGAACACCAGCTTTATTGCCAGACATTACAGATGCACCATCAAAGTTAACATTTACAGTTTTTCCATAGATATTGTTTAAATATAAATCTTGATTCATTTTGTCAGTTGTTAACTTTTAAAAACAAATTCTATTGCATTAAATATACCATTGGCATCAACTGTCGGTGGTGAGTTAATACCAGCAAATATAGTTATTGGATTACCATTTTTAACAAACCTTAAAAAAACTGTTTCTTGTTCACTAATACTCTTATCAGTAAAACTGTCAGATAAAATTGCAATAAAACGAGCATTTGATACGTCTAAACTTAAGTTGCATTTTAAGTCAACCGAAATTGACAAAACAAAGTTTTTGCAAGCTCTGTCACTTAAATAGTTCTTGCCCATTAATTCCATTTAGTTTTTGTAGCTTGCACAGTTGAGGAAATATTTTAAATGCATGATCCTCTTTAACAACAAAATACGTTATCCAAAAAAGTCTGTTCAATTCTTCTTAGTTATTCTCAGTAGTTCTTAAAATTGATGTTGATACAGTTTTCTCAAGAGTTGGAGCTATATTGTGAAGGTTCTCTTGATAGTTAGAAATACAGGCTTTATGCCCATCATCTTTATTGCAGCATAACAAGTATGTTCTTTTCCAAAATTTACATCCCATTGTTACTGAATTGGTTGCATTGCTAATATTTGGATACTTTTGGCAAACCCAACAAGGGAAACACTCATTTAAATTGTCAATATGAATCCAGCTTAGTTGTTGCCTGTGTTTTTTATTGCTTGGTGGTAATCCATTTGCAGTGTTCCAAAACATAAATTCAATATCTTTTGGCCATATATCCAATTTTCCCAAAGTCATAGCACAATCCAAGTCATTGCACTTTTTTTTTGCATGCTTAGTTTCTCTCTCTTCTTCTCCTTTGCGTTTAATGATACGCTCCTATGTACCATCTTTCTTTAACATCAAAAAGGTGCTTAGTTGTTTTGACATTTTTTTGAAAACTTTAAAAATAATAGTATATTCAGTATTTAATAATAAGTTAATAAAAATATCATATTATTGGTGTTATTAAACGCACAATAAAAAAAATTAAACTATAATAAACATAATAACTTTTAATATTCTATTAAATTATGTATTTTTTAGCAAAACTTGAAAATGTTTTTAAAACTTTTATAAGTTTTTTAATATTCAAACAAACGTTACTTCACTTTAAGGAAAAAAAGAAAAAAAAGCACGCTATTAAAGAAAGCAATCGTTAAGTTTAAGCATAGTTTTTTTAAAGTAATTGCGAAGACAGTGATTTTAAGTAAAATTTTAGATGCTTTTGTAAATGCATACAAAAACCATGCTCAAACATAATTACTTTTTTCGTTCCATTAAAGAAAGTAGTTTTAGCGCAGTTTCTTTTTAAGTCTTTGAAAATGCGTTTAAAATTTTTGTAATTAATTATTTTTTTAATGCAATTAAGTGTTTTTTATAATAAATAATAAACGATCAATCGCTTAATTATTTGGAAAAAAAATTGCTGAAGTAATGTGTTTGTTTTGAAGAATTTTAAGCGAACGCCAACATTTGTGTAAGGAAAAGTAAAGGACAACAACGTTTGTTTTTTTTGTTTTTTTAGCAAATATTTGCACTTTCGTTGATTTGTTGCGCCCTGATATATATATATATACATATATATATATATATACATATATATATATATATATATATATATATATATATATATATATATATATATATATATATATATATATATATATATATATATATATATATATATATATATATAGTGGAAAATGAGCGCTCGAAATGACTAAAATTGCTATTTTGACCTACTAAAATGAATTATTGCCAGCAATGGTTGACCAGTTAAAAAAAAACTAGAGTTTTAAAACTAGAAAAATGTTTGATAAATAATCAGGATGTAATTTGAAAAAACCATATACTAAAACTTCATAAAATCATTTAAATTAGTGTTGTTACAACTTTTAAATAATTTGACTAAATCGACTAATATATTTTCGAATAATATATTTTTCGAATATTTAAGACAATATATTCAATATTTTTTGATATATTTAATAAACATATTAATATTATAATATATTAATATATATATAATAATAACATATTCAATATTATTCAATTATTTTCGATATATTTAAGTCGCCTAAAATCAACTAATATATTTTTGAAATTAACCAAATCAAATGAAAGTCGATTTAGTTGAAATATGGGAATAAATAATTTTTTAAAAGAACTGTAATAAAAATAATCGATTTCTATTTTTTAGCATTGTATCATTTAAATAATAATCAATATAAGAGAAGGACCAATCCAACAATGGGGCATTTATTTTGCCGCAGGGCTCTGAGCCAGCTCGGAATGACCCTGTATGAAAATCACAAGCATTGAGTAAACAAAAGAAAAAACCAAATAATGAAATAAATTATATTTATTAGTATTATTGGTTAGTATTAAATGTTTGGACATTTAATACTTACAATTAATACTAATAAATATAATGCATTGATTCAGATAAAACTTTAAGAGAGTAAACAAAAAACTAGGTAATAGTTATAATTCTATATGTTACTGTTATGAAATGAACAAACAAAAATTAAAGTTAAATCAAATGAAAAATTGTTAAACTGACAAGATATAAAGATTTTAGGATTTTTACTAAAAAGTCGATTAAATTGATTTTTCATCTCAAGTCAACTAATTTCGCTTTTTGATTAGCCAATAACAACACACTTTTAAATTTTGAAAAAGCATTAAAAATAGGTTCATTGTTTATGATATGATTTTTTGACAAATATTATATGTGAACTATTTGAATTAATTTTTTTTGTTTAATTATTTAGACTTGTCTTATTTTTCTCATCGTGAAAATCTTTTTTTTCATAATAGATAAAAGTTCTTATTTTATTATTATCTTAATAAAAATACTTAACACCATAAAAATTAAATACATATCATAAAATTTTTTGTATATTAAATACTTAAAATAAATTATTATTATCATACTTTAATATGATAATATACATTTTTCCTTTTAACTGTACTCAGTCATCCTTTTTTTCCTTTTTTTTATAATTTTATAAATCTTTTTACATATTTTCTTGTAGATTTTTGTTGCAAATTGCTATGAATGAATGATATATAGAGAAAATTATAATTTTTAGTTTTGCACTTTTTTTTCTGTTGTAGGAATCTTAAATAAATATATACATTTAGTAAAAATCTTGTTTTGTGTAACATTAGTAATTAGTAAAGTAGGTTTTTGGTAACATTATGTTATAGGTAATATAATGACTTAGTATTAAGTAATCAATTAAATTTTATTTGCGCCAGAGTGTCAACAACATTAATATTAACTAATTTGTATTAGTAGTTTTTAAAATGATTATGACAAGCAGATACAAAAAAGATTCAATAATTTTTTTTTTTATTGTCGCTAACTTATTAGATAAAAGTTCTTATTTCATTATTTGAAATTGTTGTATGTAACTAAGAATATTTCTCTCTTCCAACTGTACTATGTTTCTTTTTTTTCATTTAATGATTTTATTAATTTTTCTCACAGCTTAGCCTGCCTTTTGTAAAGTCATTGCAATGAAAGAATTATTTTTAAAGAAATTTAAAACTATCAATTACATGTTAGCACATTTTTTTGCTATTATTGAATTGTAATAGAATTATTAAACACCAACCCATCAAAATAATAGCGACCATCACTTTTCCAGCCTAAAAAACAGTTTTTGCATTTTTTGGAGCCAGTTCCCCATTAGCTTCACTTTTCCAGCCAAAAAAACAGTTTTTACATTTTTTGGAGCCAGTTCCCCATTAGCAACCCACTGTATGGACTGTACTTTTGTTTTGGGCGTATAGTGGTGTATCTAAGTTTCATCAACAGTAATTAATTGTCGCCATTCAAACACGCTTTTGATCCAACGTGAGCAAACAGAGAACCCAATGCGCGGACAGCATTCTCATGCCTAAATTTTCATGTAATATATGACAAACACGTTTTTTTGATATGTTCATAACCTATGCTATCTTTCTCACTTTAATTCGGCAATCGTCTAGCACCATTTGGTGAACTTTGGCAATGTTTTCATTGGTAGTTGTAGTTTTTGGATGTTCTGAACCTTGATCGTCTCCCAAGCTCTGACGACCACATTTGAATTCAGCTGCCCAAAATTTCACTGTGGTAAATGATGGTGCAGAGTCCTCATACACAGAATCCATCTCATTTTGATTTGTGAAGGCATATTGCATTCCAAAAACAAATATTTAATGACAGCTTGATACTAGATTTTGCCTATTTTCACAAAATTACTCACATCAACTCACTCAAATGACTGTTACATAACAACAGCGCGTTCAAAATGGCTGAAACTTTGGTAAATAACTATCAACATATGAACAAACAAAATTCACTTGTTTTTATTTACGAGTGCTGCCATCTTCACATTGAGGGTCGGAAACTTTTCAGACCACCCTCGTATATATATCTACTATAGCATACTTATGTAAGCATTTTCTCACTTATTTTTGCTTATTTAAATCAATACGGTTTTTTTGGAAAAGAAGAAAAAAACAAAGAATAATGAATGAAAAGATTTCTGCCCCATGCCAAACTCTCAGTTGTGCTAATAAAACAGATCAGTAAAAGTTTAAAAACTTAAATAATTTTTTTTTTCTTAAATGATAGCCTGCCCTAACCAAACCCTCAGTCGACATAGTGGCACTCGGTTGCAAGTCAGGCTATAAGATAGTCGATGTAGCAACACTTGGTTGCGAGTCAGGATATAAGATAGTCAATGTAGCAGCACTCCCTTGTAGCAGCAGGCTATAAGATAGTCGATGTAGCACATGTTTTAAAAAAATGTTTAAAAAAACAAAAACACTGTTAATTAAAAACTTTCTAGTCTATAAAACTTAAAATACTTCCACATAATTTTAATTGCTTTGACTTTTAGACGACATAAAAATGTAGCTTATTTGTTGAGGTCCCTTAATTATTGTTAAAAGAGACTTTTTTTTTACCATAAAAGTCTCTTTTGACTACGAGATAAGGATTATATATATACACACACATATATATATACATATATATATATATATACACACATATACATATATATATATATATACATATATATATATACATATATATATATATATATATACATATATATATATATATTTTTATATATACACACACACACACACATATATATATATATACATTAAACCATTAAATTTAATTGAGGAAAGTAATTAAATCTATTTTATTTCTTATTATATTCTACTATAATTAAAAAATTTATAAATTGGTATGTTTAATTAATTATAAATAGAAATACAATTATAAGTTGTGTTTAGGTCTGGACTGCATGCTGAACATTCAATTGGGTTTAGGTCTGGACTGCATGCTGAACATTCAATTATGTTAATATTTTTTTCGCTTAACTAAGCTTTTGTAAGATTTGAATTATGGATAACAGGATTGTCTTCTTAAAAAGTGAAATTTTCACCCATAATTTCTTCACTATGTTCAAGCAAACTAATTTCTAATTAGTCAATGTAGTCCTGCGAATTCATTTTTGTTAAAACTATAACAGTTCCACCACCAAAGTTATGAATCAGCTGAGTTTCTTCCTCCTTTCAAAGTTTGTGCCAGTAATATTGATAGCCATCAGGACCATCTAGATTGAACTTTTTTTCATCACTAAAGAGAACTTGATGCCATTCTTCCAAGCCATGTGTCTTTTTGCAAATTATAATCTAGCTTCTTCATGACGAACAGTAAGTTTTGGTTTTGGTTTATGCTTTTTCTAAACTGTGTTTGCATCTTCATATAAGATTTGTCTCAGATGTTAAACAATTACAGGTAATTGTAAACCAGCACGAATTTGAGATGCAGTCATGTGCTGAGCAGTAGCATGACTTACAATAGCTCGTTTAGTATAATTATCAATTTTACACTTACCACCAATTCCCTTATAAGTTCCATAATTAATGCCCATCTTGAGGTAATTACTAACCACTTAATTTTCTTTGCAATTTCCCGATTAGATAAGCCTGTATCTTTGTATACTTTGATTACAGCTATTTCTTCATTTGTTAAACGCTTACCACATCCCATTTCAAATTCAGGTATCAAAATCCAAATGTAAAAAATTTTATGAGCACTGATTTCAGTCTTTGTTTAACAAATAATAATAAAAAATTAAACCACATATGCGTATCACCAAATCAAAATATGTAAGTAAACTGAAAATAATTGTTGATGAGGCTAATTCTATTTGTTACCACAAATATGAAGTATTATACATTTTATGGTTTTATCAAATGTACCGCAGTTAAATTATACTATATTAAAATCTA
>NC_088927.1:14125000-14195000 GCF_038396675.1 Hydra vulgaris
CACCACACACACACACACACACAAAAGGTGAGGGGAACATATTGATAAAAGAATTTTTGTACTATTCTTACTAGACTTATATTCATCATCAAACTGTAAGTTTCATAATATTATCTCTTAGCGCTCAAAAATTATGACCATATAAACATTGTAACCCCTTCAAATTGAGGTGTGGGGGATCTGGGGGATCAAATTGAAGAGTGGGGGATAACACCAAAAAAGAGGTGTGAGGTGTGGGAGGATCATGGGGGATCAAATTGAGGAGTGGGGGATAACACCAAAAAATATATATATGTATATATATATATATATATATATATATATATATATATATATATATATATATATATATATATATATTTACACAAATAAGTACATATATGTATATATAAATTACTTAGGTATCTAAGAAAAACTGAAAAACAAAGCAATAAGAATTATATTGAAACGTGACTGGTCAACTTAAAAAACAGGTATTTTGAAGATGTTCGGTATCCCACTGAACACATTCAAAATATCTGTTTTGTAAGTTGACCAGTCACATTTCAAAATAATCAGTGTAAAAAATAGAATAATTGTTCAATCACAAAATGTTTTTATGCGTTTTTATAGTTTTAAACCGCATAAAACATTGTTTGCATGTGGTTTAAAACTATATCACCTTATAGCTAACAAATTTATTCAAGTAGAATCCAAAAAACTCAATAAAAGATTATTAACATTAAAGGAAAACCAACTAATAAAATAGTGAACATTGATCATAATTTCTTGAAAAATGTACTCAACTAGCAATAAGCTGCTAAATAAATAAATATATATATATATATATATATATATATATATATATATATATATATATATATATATATATATATTATAAATATATTTCAGACAACAGGCATATACAATTAAAGTGCCAGGTCTATAGCTTTTAAAAGAAAAATATTATTTTGAAATTTAATCAGGTGAATGCATGGAATAATTCACTAAGGTGCAAGCCATTAACTGTTTATGAAAAGCATGTCTGTAGTTTAAGATAACTTTATAAAAAGATGGTAATCTATGCTCTAAAAGCATGAGAGATCATACTATCATACTTGTTGTAGCCAAAAAATATTTTATTATATTTGTTGTAGCAATACTGAAGGCATGCCATTGTTTTATCATTATAATTCTACCATAGAGGACCACCTTATTAACTAATGCAGAATGATTTAAACAATTTAACTTTTACTCTGGTAGAACATAAATGAAAGCGTCTAATTAGTACATTTGTAAATGTGTAAAGACCCTTAACCTTCTTAGTTATATCAAAATCATCAGTTAGGTCATTTTTAAGTATAGGACAAAGGTATATAAAAGATTTAACAAAAGCAATTTTAAAGCCTGTTACGCATAATTCTGGGAAGGAGTTTGATATAATTTTTGATTTTTGAAGTGGATTAAACACAAAGTTTTCTTGGCATTAAAGGGCATGTTAATTAAAGAAGATTCCTTATTTGCATAGCTAATTAGTGTTTGAGAAAACAAAGAAGGTGCAATTACAACCATACCATTAGCATAAGCCAACACATTCATAAAGATGCAACCTACATTACATCCAATACATAGTTTGAGATTGATAAAATCAAATTGTCTATGTAAAAGTTGAATAGAAGTGGTGACAAAATACTCCCTTGACGAACCCCATTTCCAACTCTAAAACTATTTGATTTTGTTTTCTGCTATTGAACAGACATTTGTTAATTACTATACCAAAATGCAAGCAAACAAACAAGTGTTTTAGGTAACCCATTATCTAGTAATTTCTGAAACAACAGCCAGTAAATGGCACTGTCAAATGCTTTATTAAAGTCGATAAAACAAGCAAATACATGGCTTCTTCTAGATGTGTAGTACTGAACAGTCTTTTTAAAATAGTTTGAGCATGACGTTGTTGAGTGAGTTTGTTTGAAGCCAAAATGGTAATCATCATTTTTATTAATGTTGTAGATATTGATTTTCTGCAATAAAAGACTCTTAAATATTTTTGACATAGCAGAGGAAACAGCTATGGCTCTATAGTTGTCCATTTTAGATTTCACTACTGGAATAATTGTGGCCTAACAAAACGTAGGTGGTAAATAACCATATTTAATACATAAATTTTAAAAACTACTAATAAAAAGCTGGAGTCTACTTCGTCCATACATAAAAGATTCCATACAAAGGTCATCAGTTTTTAATGTAGTAGATATGTCAATGCAACTCACAATGTTATCAAAGTTTTCTCTGGAAAAGTTCCATTTCCATTGTGAAATTTAGGTAATATTTTTCATTGTTAGTTGAGTAATAAAATTTTTAAAAGTGCTCTTTCCACATATTAGCAATATTATTATCACTGGTAGCACCTTTAACACTGGCAACAAAGTTTACTGAATTATTTTACTGATCTTATGCACATTGTTCCAGAACTTTCTCAAATCTGTGTAGTTCAGATTTTTTGCACATAAATCAGCTTGAATTTGTTCATTTTGATGTTTACAATATCTAAGAGCTAATTTAAAAGTAGCATGAGAGCACTTCATGTTTTCAAAAATGTCACCCTGTTCCTGCTTTATATTCATATATATATATATATATATATATATATATATATATATATATATATATATATATATATATATATATATATATATATATATATATATATATATATATATATATATATATATTTAAAAGTATTTTTTCTTTTTATTAAAGTACTTCACTTAATATTATTATAATGATAAATGATTTAAGAACCATCAGTAAAAATTGTATTAACTTTAAAACAAGTTAAAAATGTTTTTGTTTTTTGAAAATTACCTTTTCTATAAAATTTAAAGTTTTTAACACAGTTTTTTTAATCAGTTATTCAGCTGAGGAAGAAAACTTTTGAAAGTTGTAATTGTTTATGGTTTAAATTGTGTTAAATCTAAGAATTCATTTGACATGACTAATAATTTATTCGTCTGACTTTATTAAATAAAGTTAGTAAAATGTTTTACCAATATTCCCATATTCAAAAATTGCAATAAAAATACAAACAAAGCGAAACTAATTCAAAAAACACTATTTCGTCTAGCATATTTCTCAGTTTCTGGAGACTGAAATATTTGCTGTATTTGGATTTACTGTAATAAAAAGGTTAGTGCAGGATGTAAACGATTGGTCATATTTTGCTTAGTCGGCCATCATTTAGATTATAACAAAAGCCATTTGATAATTAGAACACTTTAGACATAAACAAAGCAGTAAAGTGGTCAAAAAAATGGATGTTGGAATTCAACATAGACAAGGGTGGTGATGAATGCAGGCAAAAAAGAGACAAATCCACACGCAATTAGTAGTATGTGTAGTTGAACTACACAATAAAAAAGAAAAAAAGATAGTATTTATCATCCACTATGCCACTACAACTGAACGTGACATCACGGTTGCCAGGTTTTTTTTCGGCAACAAGCCAAAAATGAAAATAAAAATAAGCCAGAATAAAAACAAAACAAAAAAAAGAAGTAAAGTAGAACTATTATATTCAAAAATTTATTTGGTTAAGTGTTAATCTTTAAAACAAAACGTCTTCATTTTCGCATGCTTCTGTTGCGTAAATTTCATTTCTGACCTTTGAAATTCGGGAATGTTAAAGTCTTTACTACAAATCTTTCGGCTCATTAAGATTTTAAGTGAATGACTGCATCAAACACTTGATTTGACGTTCTGTTTCTCTGTTTGCTTTTCACATAGGTGACCTGTGTAATGACTCTCTCAACAAAACAGTTAGAAACAGGAACACACAGGCAAACAATGCAGTAGTCGGAAATGTCGCAAAAAGATGGATGTCCAAAAATGTCGACATTGGATGTCAAAAATGTCGTCCCTTAAAGCTATCCAGAATTCAGCAGTATTTTTAGGAACTTCTTTTTCTTTAAGGTGGTAGTCTACCTTTAAACCTAAATCCTAGAATTTTGTATTAAAAAACCAATGGCTGCAATATAAAAAACCTTGCAAAACTTAGGAATTTAAATTTTCAAATTTGGTTTTCAAACACTGTTTTTTGGTCCGCGGGACCAAAAAAATGGCATTTACACTGCGATAAATAACTCAAGAACAATTAAAGATACAGTTCTGAATTTTTTTTTACATCATCTAATAAGGAAGTTGAATTGGCTGAATTAAGGAAAAAAAATATTATTAAAAAGTTTTTGTTTAAATGATAATTCAAAATGGCAGCAAAATTTTGACCCAAAATACAGATTTTGAGCCCAATTTACTAAAGAACCAAAAAAGTTAAAATAATTTTTTTTTAATTCAGCTAATAGATTATATATAAAAAAATCAATGCACCAAATTTCAAGTCCATAGCATTTAATTGAGAAAAGTTATTTATCGCACCGTTTCAAAAAACCTTATTTTGAGAAAAACAGAAAAGAAAAAGAAAATCCAACTCTTTTAGTCTAATTTAAACCAAAAACTCACAAATTGCATTAACAAAGCATTATTTTTGAAAAACAAACTGTTTCAAATCATTATTGGCTTTAGAAATGTTTTTTTAAGACTTCAAAGTTTAAAAACCACTTTAAAAACAAGAAAAGAATAAAAATACATAAAGCAATAAATTAGTAAATTGTAAATTTGTAAAACGCTATATATAATAATGTAGAAAAAATTGTATAATAACGTATAAAAAAATAATTTAAAAAAGACCAGTCTCATATACTATTCCTTTCATTTCTTCATTGGCATCTGCAAATCCTTTACGCTGAGCACTTTTTTTTTTCCGTTTAAGCTTGACTTTCGGAGTAGACTTAAGATTCATATTAGCGACTCTTACAAAATCTTTATTTGTGCAAAACTCTTGCGTAAATTTTCCATTATACATAATTAGCATAGTAAATACATTTAAAACTCCATTTATTTCCTCATTAAAATTTATGATTGCAGATGAGACACCAATTTCTAATGTGTCTCTAGCAACAAAAATATCCTTCGGACATCTTTTCCAAATAATTCCATTTAACGATTCATTGTTGTTTTGTGTTTGCCCATGCAAACACTTACTTAGTAAATCATCACCACTTAAACTAAGAAAAATTGGTTTTATTATGTCTTTTACAACAATGGGTAGTCCTGGTTTTTCGTTATACAGGGCTGTACCATTTATTTTATCAGACTGGTATATACACCAACTTTCAGGGGTTCTCGGACACATTTGGTGGCGACTATCTAATGTAAGTGCATCTGAGCAATGGTGAAGTACTGCAACAATTGCTTTTTTTAACTGGTAAACTGTTCCACCATTACATTGACGTACTGCAATTCCAAAATAATTTTGAAGTTTATTAATTTCTTTTTCGGTAAGACGATTTTTTCCACCAAGTGGTTTCCCATCAGACAATTTTAGTTTATAAGTGGCTTTAAATTTACGAAGTCTGCAAACAACTCTTTTTTGTATGTGTCCAACACATTCTAACTTTTGGACAATAAGATTTTTGTATGGATTACATTTAGCAACTTCTATATAAGATTTTGAGTCATCGTCACCAATATAATAAGCATAACGTAAATTTCTGTCTGACTCTGATGATGAAAACATTCAACAAGTCCAGCTGCCTCCATTGCGCCTGATGAGCCCTTATGGTTAATGCTACATTCATGTGTACTAAGAAACTCATCATATTCATTAGTGCCTTTTTTTGTTTCCCATTTATCACATTGATGGCATACTTTAGATTTAATGCGGTAGTCAATGCATTTTCCAGTATCGCTTGAAATTATAGTTACAACACAATTTAAAGAAGAGAATCCTCGCTTTTGCCAGGTGCCATCACATGAAACTGTAATATCTGTCTTTCTCTCAGCAAGACCTTGCTTAATCTCAACAGCTGCTTTATTCATAAAGTTTAAAGCAACTTGCTTGTAAGCCACTAATATATTCTTTTGAATATCATGAAACATTTTTTTATGCATTGGTGGAGGTAAATTCATAAAACCACAAAAGGTTGTTAAGGCAGCATGCCCCTTTCCTATTTCCCTCATAGCAATAATGGATCTCATACTTACATCCGATTGATATTGCCCACGAGATTCATCATCAATTTCTTGGCTAGTGTAAACCCTTTTACTCCATGAGCAGACTGAGGCTGTACATGTAAACTCTAATAAAACAGACAGTCCTTTCTTTCTTGATAAATCTGTAGAAGGTTCAATACTTCTCGATTGACATTCAGGGCACATAGCAATTTCATCTATGATACTTTTTAAAACAAAGCTATCCAACATGATGTAACAGTGTGGAAAATTCAATTTGTTAAATCTAGGTAATGAAGTTCGTTTTGTTGATACTGTTGTTGCTTTATAATTTAATAATGTAAGTTTCTTTGATGAAGTTGAAGTATTTAAATTACTTGTTGGAGGTATGTCATTAACAAGACTATTTTCCGAGTCAATGTTGGGTTCAGGAGCTTTAAAAAAACTTTTGCAATGAAAACGTCGTTTTTTGAAAACTCTTGATCCTCCTGCCTTTCGTCTTTTTCCAGCATCAAGTTTTTTATTTCCATATTTATTATTTTTTTCTAAATTTGAATAATAATCATAATCATCTAACTGAATACACAAGTAGGACTTCTAGCACGAATCAAATAAATTATAGTAAGTTAAAAACTATAATAATATATAAATACAAAATATATCTGCCAGCAGCAAAAGCATGCTTCTATTAAAACTTTTCAAATATGTTTCGAGTTATACTATTGGTTATACTTTAAAACTACATGTGGATGTCCTGGATTACTTGTAGATGCTTAACAATGGTTAAAACAAGTTCAGGTAGACTTCGTTTTTTAAATTTTTTTAAAGATCCGATTTTTTTTTTTTTTTTTTTGAAATCGCAAAATTTATGCGATTTTTATAAAAATTTAATTATACCACCTATATTTAATGATAAAATCATATAAGCTGTAAATATTTTTTTGAAAAACAAATATCACCATCATTTTCTACGTATATGATATTGGGTAAAACAGTACAATTTGAAATTTTGAAAATTTTCATATTTTAAGGTAGACTACCAACTTGATAATGTAAGACTTGGTTTTTAATTTCTTGACTTTTTGTACCCATTAGGTGAGGAAAAGGTAGTTTTGAAAATGAAACCTTTTCGTCTTGGGAAAGAACTTTCATTGGAGACAGATTTGACATGCCGTGAAAAATTGATCTGCTCTCCGGATGTCTTTTCCGGAAAAAACCAGGGAACCTCGCTTAGAAGAAAGTCGGCTCGAGATGGAATTGCAGTAAAAGCATTTTGCACCACAAGATTTAGAGAGTGACAAATGCACCTTATCGTAATACAGTTAGGCGATTTAGTTAGTACACGAGACCAGATTGATTATGCCAATAACATTTGAAGCACCATCTGAACTGTATCCAATGCAGTTTTTAAGAGTTAATCCAATAGAGTGGAGTTTATAATTCAAAGCATTAAAGAGATCGTCGCCAGTTGTTAAGATCACTTGAATGAGACCAAGAAAGTCATCGATAATCTGTTTCTCTTGTTTTGAAAAATATCTCAAGCAAGTTTTTTTCTTTTTTAATGTGTGAAGCTGCTTTTTGATGTTGTTCTGAGCTACCTTTATTTGGACGTAGATTAGTGCGGCAGAGGCAACAAAAAGCTTGTTCAGATCCATCAGAGCTTTTTTTTACCCAGGTAAATTCTTTTTCCCACTCACTTCGATAACTGCGAATATTTTCATATGACTTTTTGTTTGGATTGTCAATTTAAAGATGTTAAAACAAAAAATCAAGTATAAGCTACAGATTATTAAACTTACAGATTATTAATAACCAATAGGCCTGATCAATTTTCAAATTAGATATTTTAAGAAGAAAGCAAAGATTAATTAGTTGTTATTTGAATAGTAACCGTTACTAAATTTTCAATATCCACAGAAACTTTAAAAACTCATTTTACCTTTTTTAAGTAAAGTATTTCACTTAAAATCGTCTTCTTAAATACCAGATTTTTCTAATATTTTTCGCAAATGCAATAATTTATTTAAAACTTTATAAAGAAAAAAACCGAAGTTTAAATGAATAGGAAGAATCCAAATAAATTATTTGAACTTGAGTGAGAGTTTATTCATTCTTTGAATTTCTTTAATACCGTGATAAACAAATAAATTTTTTCTTTAAGCCGTGATAAACAAATAAATTTTTCTTCACTCACTTCGTTCCTATTTTTCTTTTTATTTATATTTTCATTCATTTTTGTTTATTTCGCTCTATCTAACTTTTTTTATGAAGCAAAAAAGCTTTATTAAATTGATTTAACAAAAAATAAACCAGAATTTAACCAGATTTAATAAAATAATCCAAAAAGAAAAAAAACAACCTAATACTTTAAAAAAACAAAAACAGATTTAAATCATATTTTCTAAAATAAACCAGGAAAAAAATTACAAGCAAAACCAAACAAAAACAAGCCAGATTTGAGAAATCTGGTATGAAAAAAAACCCAGATAACAACCTAGCGTGACATCGGCGTGCTTGTTGCAGACGACCGGTCGTCCGAAACAAGCAGGTTTGACAGGTCGTAACCTGTCAAACAACTTTGTACTCGCGGCGTCGAAAACCTCGGAAAGCTCAAAAAGTTATTTAGACGCAGAGGTATGTCGCATTGGAAAGTACTCTACACTGTTTATGTTAGACCACACCTAGAGTTTGCTGTAAAGCGTGGTAACTCCATTTCAAGTGCGATACTAAATGACACGTAAAAATCCTGTTAATATGATTCAGTATAGGGTTGCCAGATGCCCGGCTTTTACGAGGGAGAACACACTAAAAAAAAACTATTTTTACAGGTTAGGCGCTCTATTTTGTTTTGTAAAAGCCGGACATCTGACAACCCTAATTTAGTAACTTTTTTACTATTGAGCTCTTTTGATCACGCTTAGTTAAAAAACTTTAAGGACATTAATTAAGCACAGTTGTAGGAGGTATGAACTACTTAACCGGTACAGATCACTGTAAAGTAATTCCAACCATACGGTACCAATCATTTGACAAGTGATTACTAATAGATGCCGAACAGTTTTTTTTTTTTTTTGCCGTCCAAATGTTTTAAAAAGAGGTAACCAATACAGAAAAGATTACTAAAAGCGTTTATTCACTAGCCGTATAGAATTACTTTAAACAAAATTTCAAAATCAAACGTTTAAAAATTAGTATTAGTATTTCTCTTTTTTTTTGTATGTAGTAACTTTTTAAGATCAAAATAAGATTATTATTATTATTATTATCAAGATTATTTTATACTTAATTATATACTTAATTAAATATAATTATATATTATTATCATGAAATGATTCAATAGATTATAATTTCAAAACTTTTAGTTTTGAAATGATAATCTATTGGATCATTTCAAAACTAACTGTTCTGAAATGATTCAATATATTATCATTTCAATTAAGTAACTTGATTAACTATTTAATATAAAGGTAGGTACAGCCTAAAAACTTCAAAAAAAAAAGTGGTACCTTATAACTGAATATTGGAAACTTCTGAAGTGCTGAATCTTTCTATACTTAAAAACTACTTAATATGAATGTCTTCCCGGGCCTTATTTTTTAATCTATGGTTTTTCGTAAAGCTTTGTGATTTAAAGTAAAGTCACCTTTTTTGGTTGTACCGCAATCAGGTTTTTTGCTTATAATTTTATATCCATTAATCAGATTCACTCAAAACTTTGTAAACATTTTGTTTTCGGGCCATAGTGTTGGTATACACGTTATTGTAAACTTATTATTAAAAAAAAGACATATACAACCTCAAAAAACCCTTAAAAACTACAAAATAATTTCTTACAAATAACAACTTCTATGGTAAATTCTAATAAAATGTAATTAGAGGGACTACTATTAATTAAAATTTGTAGTTAGTTTAACATATAAGGCACTCTAACTATAAGGCATTGTACTTTTTTTAGTAGGATTATTACTAATGTTTAATCATGTACACAATTGTTTTATACCATATGTATTTTATAGATAAAAATATTAGTAACTTTGTAAATGGGGAAACCAAAATTTATTATAAAAGTGAGAAAAGAACCTTATGTTGTTGGAAAACCAAATTCAAAGGCAGAGGCAAAAGTCCAGAGGAAAAAAATAAATACGAAAGAACTTCAGATTCAACAAGCTGTGTCTTGGTGTATAGAGAACAACAAAAGAGGCTATGCTGCTTTGCAAGCTGGTATGTTTTCTTTTATCAAAGATCAAGGAACAATTGATCAGAGATTAGGTGGAAAAAATGCTAATATGAAAAAGCAACACCTGAGAACTTTGACAGCAGAAGAACACTCGATTGTAGAATTCATAAAAAATAAATACAGGAGTCATCAAGGAATATCAAGGAAGCAAGTCACTAATCTAACTATTGATATTTTAAAAATTAGAGACTGTTGCAACACCAAGAATCGAGGCGGTCGCAATTTTGGTAAACTATCTGATAAGCTGTATTGAACTAGCAAAAACATTTTGAATCTACCTTTAAGATTCGTCGGCTGAAGAACTTATTAAATGTGAGATTTTCACAAACTCAAAAAAACTCGAACCTGGTGTGTGGAAAGGTGATATTGGTGCAAGAAGAATTTTTAACTTTGACAAAACACTCCAGTTCATAAATTATGGGGTTGATGGAACATATACCTGTCTTGCGTATGTTGCACGTGGGGAACCTTGCAGAAAAATGATTAGGGAGAATTATGAGCCAATAACAATATGCCTAGTTATTTCATTAGCAGGTAATAATAACACAAACTATTTATGTAAATGTACCTATGCAATAATTTGCATTTATCTAAAAAAAACAAACATGTTTTCATCAGGTATCACTAGTCATATAGCCCCAAAAACAGCTGTTAAAAATATTAAAAATTTAATAATAAATTTAATCATTTATTGAAAAAGGAAGCCAGGATAACCATTCTTTATTGGACTTAGACAAAAAGTTTAATATATATATGTCAGAAGAGAATATAAAACGACCTGTTGTAATGCTAGCAGATGGACCCAGTTCAAGATTTGACTACAATGTTCTACATTTCCTCCATGAAAAAAAAATTAGCTTGTTTATAAGTTCTCCTGATACAACTAGGGTTACTCAACTGTTGGATCAAAGTCCTAATCAGAACATGCATTGTGAATATGATAAAAAAAGAGATGAAATTTTTACAACTTTCCAAAACAATAAACCGAGAAGGCTTCATGACAATTTTAGGAGGAATGTGGGATAAATGGGCTTCAAAGGATACCATAATTAATGCTGCAAAGAGAGTTGGCTTATCTAAAGAAGGTTTAAATATAAATTATATGCAGCAAAAGAAACTTCAACAGGCTGCTAACTGTATGGCTCAAAATCAAGAGCAAGAGCCTTCTAGCAGTCTTGTTCCATGTACACCAAAGAAAATATGCACATGTTCATCAGTAAATGTTTTTTAACACCAAAAACTCCACATTCATTTCCAGAATTAACAAAAACAAATCATCGATGTGGATCAGCTAATTATTGGAAATTTATGTTCGAGCAGTCGCAGATGATTATGAAAAAAAAGTTTAAATCTAGAAGATATACCAGATTTGCTTACAGTAAACAAGGTAAATCCAAAAGACATGAATAAAACGAAAAATATACGCGTCACCAATATACATGGGTCAATGGAAGCTCAAAACAACATTGAATTGGTCTAGTTGATTCAAATTAGAAAAAGTAAAAAAAACGATCAAAAGGAGAAAAAAAAGCAAGAATAAGATAAAGAAAAAGAACAATTTTATAAATGTAACTTAAAATGTGTTTGCAATAGCATTTGTGCAGTGAAGGGTTTTAAAGAGTGCCCAGTCTGCCACGAAATAAAGAAATCAGTATGCAGCAAAATTTCTTGTACAGTTAATGGAATGAAGCCAATAATGATTAAGCTAGCCACATCAACCGAAAAAAATGCTAAATATAAAGACGATTTGAATAACATGCAAAGCGGTAGCATCAATTAGGGAAATGTTTTATGTTGTTTTGAAATGTAACTTATTGATTGTGAAAAAAAATTTGACTTTGTGTCTCAATGTTTGTATTAACCTTAGTACCCCTTAAAAACTACAAGCGTCTCTACTGCTAGTAAAAAGCTCATTTTATCAACCAGAGAAAGATATTGTGAAAAGTTTTTTTATTTTTATATGTAGCAACAATATAGTTATCTAAAAAAAAAGGAATTGCAAACTTATTTTCAAATTGGTGCTTACCCATGCCAAAAAGTGTGTTTTTATTTTAAAATTAATTAATTTTTATTTTTATATCGTTTTTATCGCATTTTTTAAATATGAATATAGTCGAACTTGTATTTCTTTGGAGAGAGTATTTAAATGAAGTCTCAAAACAAATAATATTATGCGTTAAAGCTCACACAGTGCTTGACTAGAACATAAATTATGACTTGGTAGTTTTTAAGGTGTTTGTGTTTTTAAAGTGTACCTACCTGTATTTAAATATTGTTACATGCATTTTATTCTAAATTTATGATAATTATATTTTATGCTAAATGGTATGTTACATGAAATTTTTAAATTGATCACATATTAGATGGTTGTATATCATTGGAAAGAGCTTTATTACAGTATTTTAAAAGTGAAAAAATTATCAAAATCGAACAATTAACAAATTCGAACAATTAACAAAATCGAACAATCGACAAAAAGTTATAACGTTTTGAATACCGAATTTTTGATATATGGATTTGTTGAAGAAACTGTGGTCAACAAAATTCTTTTCTTAATTAAAGTATGTAAAAATTTGTCAATGCTTTTTTGAAAGTCGATAACTTGGTTTTAAAAAATAGGTATTAGAGTGGGCTTCAAAATTATGTTGGTTTCTAGTCACGGGGCATACCCGGGAGGCTAGAGGGGATACCAACACCTACACCGCCAATAAAAGCAAATTTTATTTACAAAAAAATTTTTTTTTTTTGTAAAATACTTGATTTTTCTATTATTTTTTAGAAGTAGGTCTTATTTGTTTCTAGACCACTGCTAAATATGAGACTAAGTGTGAGTGCACGGGTGTCTTTTTTTTTTTTTTTTTTTTTTATACATGTTTTATTTTACAACTACAAAGTAGTTACAAGTTACCAATCACTGATTGGCAGTAAAGATATACAAATTTAAATCATAAATATAAACTTCAAAATATACGAGGTAAATAAAAATATAGTTGCTTACAACTCCGAGACATGAATAAAATAAATACCAATTACAACAATATAATAACGTGTAAGTAAAAATAATCCGAGAAATATATATCTATATTACTCCAATTAAAATAAAAAATACAATAAATAAAAATAATCTGCTGATTTTTTGGAGGAGAGTTTAGATGTTTCACTATAAGTTAATTTACCACATTTCAAGATAATGTTAGTGTATAAATATGATAAAAACAAAATTTGTGTAAGATTGATAAAAAGAAATACTTATTTGTAGTCATAGGAAGCTCGCAGAAGACTTAAGTCAGTTTTGTCATCGAGTACCTATTTCTTAGACGAGTAATACACATAAAAAATCAGTTGCATACGTGGTATATATATACGTGTTACATATATACCTTGTTATTAATATTATTTTTATTATCGATTTGTATTAAAAATTAAGTTACATTTATTTATTTATACAAATTTAAAAAAATTCCTTACAGTTGTTTAATTTGATTATTGTAGATTTTAGCTTTTTTTTCAGAGAGTGTTCGTTGTTTAAGTTTAATAGTGATTCGTTTCTGGAAACTAATTTGTAAAATAAATAGGGACCACGATATGTAACTGAGAATTTTGAGAGTCTTGTTGTTTCAAAAGGTACCTTAAAGTTGCCTGTTGCTCTTGTATTGTATTTATTTATATGTACTGATATATATTTGTATATATATGTATTTGTATTGTATTTATTTGTATGTACTGTATTATAAGTACTGACACCCTTGCACTCACCCTGCGCTAAAAAAAAATTATATAGAAAAAATTTTTTCATTTCCACTGCAGTGGAAATGAAAAATTCTTCTATATAAAATTTTTTCTTTATTAATAAAAAAAAAAATTTAATATCAAGTAAAAAACTTTTTTTTACTACTATAGCGATATATGTTTCAGTGAAATAAGGTGGGTGCCACACCGCCCCTCCAAACTAAAAATAGAAACAAATTTTTATATGCAATTTAAAAAAAAAAAAGATTTAAATTTCTAATATATAAAATAAAACAAAATAATATAAAAATCTTTTTTACCACATTACAAGATGTATCAGAGTATCCTTACTTTCTGTGAAAAGAACGTTTCAATCCCACTCTCCCAACCTAAAAATAATAATTTTAAATTAAAGTATTTCAAATTAAACCAATTTTTACTTTTTGTCTTGGCTTTTAGTAAATTAATAAAATTTTAAGTTCCATCAATGAAACTAAATAATAATCATTTTTAACGATAGACGTTTATTGTTAAAAATGATTATTATTTACTGTCAGGTCAGGTTATCCTACTACTGGTAACATGTAATCCAGTACAACCTTCCTCATGTCCTTGCTGTCTTGTAGAATACGCTTTTTTAAGCAAAAACCAGGAGAAATCAACTCCGACTTAAAATACCCTCTGCCTTGGGGCTCTTGGTTGAAAAAAGGCTAAAAATGGTGTCTTGATAAAAACACTCATCTTTGGCAGATGTTAAACGCATCCGGCTACTGTCTTGTAGAAGGCCTTCTAGGCAAAGACTTAAGGGGTAAGCAGACTCTATCTGTTGGCCAGCCTTGTATCCCTTCTTCATCTATTAGGCTGGCGTAGATGTTTTTTTAAAACATTGTTTCCAGTTTAGGATGTTGAACGCTGGATCTTTTTGACTCAATGCATAAGTTTTACTCGTGTCTCTGTTTTTATAACTAGGCAACTCATTCTATTATCTTCTAATGAGACTACAGCTCTAAAAATCAGTTTTATGGTTTGGAGGCCGGGTGGTCGTCAGGTTTCAGGAACTGTAGCTCTCGGTGAGGTTGATGCCATCAACAGCCGGAAAATATCAGAGTACTAACAGTGCCATGTTTCGAATGGATGGTTTCCCTGTTTGTACATTTGCATTGTGCATTGTTAAGGCCACATTTAGAGCCTTTTGTTACGGCTTAAAGTTTATTAATATTAATAAGACATTTTAAAGAATTCAACTATTTGTCGGGAAACTAGATTCGAATCCACGGAGTATTCTTTTGTGCGCTTTTGTTTAGCACCACTTCACTATATCGCTTTTCACTTTGTTCTATATTGCTCTCCTTCATATTAAGACTGCACTCTTTTTGATGTTATTTATAATTAAATTGATCAAGCCCTCTCTATTTATCCATCAGCCAATATTGTCGTTGTTGGTGACTTTAATGCTAATCACACTGAATGGCTTATCTCTAGTATCAGTGACTGTGACAGTGCTGGCGTTAAGGCCCTCAATTTTTGCCTTTCTCAATCTCTAACTCATATAGTCAACTTTCCAACTCGCGCTCCAGCCAACCCAAATCATTTACCTTCTCTACTTGACTTATGTCTTGTTTCTGATCCTAGTCAGTACTCAGTTTCTCCACATTCACCCTTAGGTGCTTCTGATCATAGTTTGATCTCTCTAAAGCTATTATCACATTCTTCTTCATCATCTGAATCCCCCTATTATTGTACCTCTTACAACTACAAAAAAAGCTGACTGGGATTCTTTCCGTGATTTTCTTCACAATGGCTTTTGGGTAGAAATCATACGTCTTCCTGTTGACAAATGCGCTTCCTACATAACTTCGTGGATTCAGGCTGGCATGGAATTTTTTATTCCCTCTCGACAATTCCAGATCAAGCCTCACTCTTCTCCATGATTTTCCTCACATTGTGCTGCTGCAATTTCCAATCGAAACCAATACTTCCAAATCTATCAGCAAAACAGTTCTACAGAAAACTGGTGTCTGTTTATCACTGCTAGAAACCATTGTAAAAAGGTTTTGTCTAATGTCAAAGCACACTATTTTTAGGTCATGAAATCTCGTATTTCATCATAAAAATTAGGTTCTCCTAATATTTGGAGAATCTTTAATAGTATCAATAATAAAGGCAATTCCGTAATTGTATAGTTCAAATTTTGTCACCTCACCTAAGGACAAAACTAAATTGTTCGTTAAGAACTTTTTATCAATCCGATCTCTTTATTCCAATAATTTTTCAACTAAGTTGAATTCACCTAGGTGAAGTCAACTTTTCAAGTACCAAATTTAACTGGGAGATAAATTTTGTATTTTATCTCAAAAATTAGGCTCTCTTGACTTCTGGAGAATCTTAAACAGTATCTATAGTAAGGGCAAATCTGTCATTTCACCTCTCTTGTACGGTTCAGATTTTGTCACATCACCAAAAGACAAAGCTGAATTGTTTGCTAAGAACTTTTTATCAATCCCATCTCTTGATTCCGCTAATCACATCGTACCTAATATAGCAGACAAAAAGTATGGTTTATTGCTGGGCATTCTTATCACTCCAGCTTCTGTATCTAAAGTAATTTCCTGCTTAGATTCTTCTCCAGCTTGTGGTCCGGAGAACATAACTGTAATATTCTTGCAAAAGTGTTCTCTGGAGGTGTACTCTATACTTTCAAAACTATTAAACAAGTGCTTATCAGAGTCTTGTTTTCTAGCCTGCTGGAAAGTGGCATCTGTTATCTCTATTTTCAAAAATTCTGGAGAGTGACTCGTCTCACTACCGTCCCATTAGTCTTCTTCCATTCATAAGCAAGGTTTTTGAATCTTTTATTAACAAACACTTAATCTTTCATCTTGAATCTAATAACTTACTTTCTGGTCATCAATATGGATTTCGATCTTCTCTTTCTAAAGCTGATTTGCTAACAGTAATAACCGATAGGTTTTATCGTGCATTCGATAAAGCTGGAGAGGTTAAGGCCATGTTCTTGACATTTCAAAAGCTTTTGATAAAGCTTAGCATGCTGGTCTTCTGCATAAGCTTTCTTTTTACGGTGTATCTGGTAACATCTTTAAGATTATTGAGTCCTTTCCAGTCGTAGCATACAAGTTGTCCTCAATGGACAGCACTCTTCTTCTTATTCTGTAACTTCCGGGGTTCCTTAGGGTTTAATCCTTGGCCCTATACTCTTTTTAATTTACAGTAAAGATCTTTCAGGTATTCTCACATTTAAAGTGGCATTGTTCGCTGTTGATACTACCATTTATTCTTGTCATGATAAGAAGCCTACACTCTCTAATCGCTTGGAGGGGGCATTTGAGCTTGAAAAGGATCTCACTTCGGCTACAGCATGGGGCTCACAATGGCTGGTGAACGTTAATTCACATAAAACCTAATTTTTTTTAGCCAATCGTTATCGCAATAATTCAGATCTTCTTATATTTATGAACAGTTATGTACTCAATGAGTCATCTACCCTGAATCTTTTAGGATTAACTAATACTTCTGATCTTTCTTGGAAACCATATATCAAATCCGTTGCAAAATTAGCGTCTGCTAAGGTTGCATCTTTGTATCAAGCTTAACACTTTCTTACTCCGGATTCTATTCTCTATCTCTATAAATCTCAAATCCGTCCTTTATTGAATACTGTTGCCATATCTGGAGTGGATCTTCTAATGATGTCCTTTCTCTTTTAGACAAGATGCAAAAACGCATTGTAAACATAGTTGGACCTACTCTTGCAGCCAACCTCCAACCATTATTACATCGACGTAACTTTTCTTCTTTTTCTCTTTTCTACAAATAGTAAAATAGGCGCTTAATTAATTAACTTATATTAGCACATAGTATATGCCATATCACTATGGGCATATGATGTATGTGGTAATAACACATAACATATGCCCATAGCACTGCTATGAAGAATTTTTTTATTATTTTATACATTTTAGTATAAAATGGCAAAAAAAAACAATTCAACAGAGATTGATGACAAAAGGTCGTCTGAAAAATAAATAAAGAATTGGTTTTTTATGATATTCAGAATTATTTGTTATCATGAATTTATCCTGAACATTTACAAGGAAGGGGAACATGGGTGTTAAAAAAAACTTTAAAATTGACAGGTTTGTAATTCTTAATGGTATGTTACAGTACAAATATAGAAAAATAATATAAGTTATTTCTGGTCCAGAGACTTTATGTGTTGTCAACAATCAAATGACTAGTTATCAGTACAAAAAAGCAGCGCATGATGGGTTAGGCCCATCAACTGATTCAAAGTCTATAGGTGGAAATGTTGGAAAAATTAAAACAATATGAATGTTGATTGATTCATGATATTGGTAGCCGAATATGAATTTTCGAAATTATGTTCCCACTTGTGAATCTTGTCAAAAGTCAAATTCAAAAATGAAAAAGGTTTCTCCAGAGTTGCATCCAATACCAGTTCCACAAAAACATGAAACCAAATCGTTGGTGACCTCTGTAGTTTTCCTTAAAATACAGGAGGTTATGTTTGCATTTATGTAGTTGTCAATTACTATTCAAAAGGGATTGATGCAAGCCTATTTATAATATGAGTGCTGAAGAGGTATCCAGATTTATTTATAAACATATATGTTGTCATGGTTGTGCATCGATTCAAATTAGTGATCAAGGTCAAGAATTTTGTAATAAAGTTTCTGAAATTTTGTTATATCTTACTGGAACCTATCGACGTATTACTTCAGCTTACCATCCTCAAGAAAATGGTCTGGTCGAAAGAGCTAATAGAAATATACAGAATTCTATGCTTAAAGTGTTGAATGAAGAGCAAGAAAAATGGCCTCACTAATCAGATTGCATACTTTTTGCATTTCGAACAACTCGCCACAAGTCAACTGGTGTCACTCCCTTTTAAGTTATGTATGCAAGGGAGCCAGTCTTGCCCTTACATTGCATAAACAATGATCAAAGCTTAATTCATGATGTACCTGTTGATTTAGACAGAGAAAAAGGTACTTATATTGAAAAACTGATTTTAACTCTCCCTTATTAAGTTTTGATAAAGTTCTAGCATACAAGAAATTGAATTTATGGATACTATGCTAATTTAAAATACTATGGTAAGTTTATTTTTTTCTGTAAAAACTTTTAATGAAACCTTCCTAATTTTTAAATAGTTTTGTTTTTTAAACAATAAAATTTTTTAGATTTAGGAAAACAGTTAAAGATTCTTGTCTTGCAAATGACCTATTTTCTCTCTCTCTCTCTCTCTCTCTCTCTCTCTCTCTCTCTCTCTCTCTCTCTCTCTCTCTCTCTCTCTCTCTCTCTCTCTTTCTCTCACTCTCTCTCTTTTGTAAACACACGTGTTTTTGTTTAAAATGCCAGCACAGATTTTAAAATACCAGTAAGTTAATAATAAAAAATTAAAATTACAAAATTTTCATGGTCACTTTAAAGAAGAAGATGTAAATTTTTTTAAAGATGTAAAAAGAAGACGGAAACGATCCGCACTGGACAAATCCTGATCTTTTCCTTTTTTTCTTTTCCGCATCTTTTTCCTTTTCAATATCTCTTTGCAAAATCATTGTAAAAAACATTATTATGGCGATAGTTTTAATAAACTAAGTTCTAAAATTACAATAAAGATTTAAATAAAATAAATCGGGAGGATTAGGGTAATATGAACACCCTAAGCAAAAATTGGAATACTTTCAAAAATAATTATGCTGGATCCAAAATTTTTGCGAATAAACATTTTTAGGGATCCCTACTCATAATCCACTTAGATATTTGGGCACCCAAAATTTTTTCTTAAAAACATAGAGGTTTTAAAAAAGTAGCTAAAGTGCTCATATTACTCAGACCACTTGGTAATATAAGCACTTTAAATTACCTCAAAAAAATAACATTAAGTAAAAAAATATCAATCTCACAGTTAGAACTAACTTTTGGAATATAATGATTCGTTATTAATAAAACTAATCATTGAAAGATCAAATTTCTAAACACTTTTTGTTGAAACAATACTATGTTTTCCGCAACAACAAAAAAAAAAAAAAATTTTTTTTTTTTTAATTTTATTAACTCAAACCTTTGACGGACAAAAATTCGGATTTTTGTCCGTCAAAGGTTTGAGTTCAAGGTAATTTCAATGACTGATTGCTCAAATACTGGGTAATTTGAGCATGCTTGATAGGGTGTCCCAAAAATATGAAAAAAAAACAACAAAGAAATTGTACACATCAAATTCTTTGTCTAAACATTTATAGAAGACCACTAGTATTGGAAAAAGATTTATAAGACCACTCTAAGTGCTTAATGTAGAAATTAAAAAAACAGATTTTATAAAGTGTTCTGAGCTTTTCTTAACTTAAATATTTCCGCTGCATCTAAATGAAAACTCTTTTAACAATTCTAATAGCTGCTGTTTTTCATAGTTTAAAAGGCATCTGTAATCTTTTAAAAAAAAAATAAACTGTTAGCTTTGAATTAAAAGGTATGAAAGAATGAAATGTTATGAAGAAAAATGCAAAGTTAATGAAAGTTTTAAATTGGATTGAAAAATCGATTTAGAAACGGATGAAGTGATCTCTAATGACTCAGATGAATCCGAGGCAGTCGAGGGATCAGGTAAATTATATCTTAATCTTTAATTCAAAAATTTTAAATAATTATTTTTATTAATTGTTTAATTTAAACTTTTATTCACTTTATTAAGTCATTTATACTTTTTGTTACTTAGGTTCTGCGCCTCACCAGTCTTCAGGTGCAAACAAAGGTAAAGCGTAAAAAAACATCTAAGTCTGGCAGTTTAGAAATAGCAATAGAGTTTGACAGAGACAAGCTTTTATTAGCTACAACACCTGTTAGTGTTATATGTGGAATTAGCATTCGCTCACAAACAATGTTTCTAGGAGCTGTTATTAAAGATTGAGGGGGAAATATTCATGATTTAAATATATCTAGAAGCTCAATAGCTAGAAGTAGATACAAGTATATTAAAGACTTAGATAAATTTTGTTTATATTTGAAATATTTATAATAAAATAAAAATAATGATTATAAAGCGAGAGAAAATCTTTTATAATTTAGGAGCCACCATCAGATCAAGCCATTATGAAAAAATGTTGGGAAAGAATTTGATCTTGCACTTTGACAATAAGTTAGTAAAAGAAATAGATGAAAAGTTATAAATTACAGTTAAAAAGGAAAGTGTTGCATATCTGTTACAAGTCCTGAATTCAATACAAAAGATAACCGCCTACTTGGAATTATAGCTGTAGAGAGCACTAAAAAAAAAATCAAGCTATTGTTATTCAAAACGTTTTAGAGTATTTTGAAATAGCTGATAATATAATTGGAGTCTGTACTGATACTAAATCAAGTAATACAGGTAGGCTAAATGGGGCTATAATAATAATTAGTATAATTCTTAATAAGTGTTAATTTTGGTTTATGTCTCGTCACCACATATACGAACTCCACATAAGCAAGTCTATGTATTTAGCTTTCCAAAGTCACTGGGAAACTTCTCATGAATTTGTAAATTTAAGAACTCCAGAACCGAAAAAAATTTATTGGAACAAGCTGGAAATAGGTAGAAGGCTTTACATATTGGTGCTAGCAGCTAACGATTATGCGAAGTACTCATTGGAGAATAAAATTTTTCCTAAAAATGACTATAATCACCTTGTAAAATATTTGTAAATGCTTTGTATATTCTTACACTATAAATGACATCCATTACTATAACCTTTTTACCTGATAAAAATAAAAAGGAAATTAAAACGTGGGCCTTTATTATTGCTGTTTGTTATGCTCCATGGTACCTCAAGTCTAGAAGCGCTCAACATGCTGTACTTAATGATTTGAATGCATTTAAAACAGCATATGTTCTCAAGGATGAATTTAATGCCGATGTTGGCAATGCTTTGATTAAAAGTTTCCATTAACATTCGTGGTATCTTTCTCCGCGGTAGTTGTTTTTTCATTAGTTGACTCTCACTTGGAAATGTTTGTAAAGTATCAAATTTTGAAGTCATTAATTTCCAGAACAAGAAAAAATAAATATGGGAAAGCCTAATCCTGCTTTAATATTACCAAACAGTAATTTTTCAGAGCTAAGTAACTTAAAAAAGAAGTAACTTATAAAAGAAACGAACTTATAAAAATTTAAAGATTTCTTTATGATAATATATAATGAGATATATTTGTTAATAAAAGAATTATACTGTCAGTTAATGATAATAATGAAATATATCTATGAATAAAAGAATTATTTTATCAGTTATTTAATTTTGATCTTTTCTAGCTAAAAAAAAGAAGGTTTAGGAATGTACAGTAAGCACTAAAATAATCTGAGTGCAATTAAAACATCATGCTTGGGATAGATGGTATCGATCCACAAGTAATTATAAATTTTGGCTCTTAAAAAGTAAATATTTATGTCAATCTTATTCTGATTTTAGAAATGTGATAAATTGTTGTTTGATTCATCTACAACATTATAAACGTTACCCAACATCATTTTTTTGTTGTGGAAAAGTTTGGATGATAATGTCTGACCGTAAATGGGGATTAGGCCGATAATTGTTAAAGAAACCCATCACGTGTACCTTTGACCAGACTAGGATGTTGTGCCTTTGACCAACAATAACTAGGGAAAATATTTGACTTTATCTAAATAGTTATAACAACTGATTCTACTTTAAAAAATTAGTTCTACTATTAGTAGTACTAATTTTTTAAATACTGAGTATTGTAACTTCGATACACAAGTCTTTGGAAGATTGTAAGGATTGATTTTTAAAATTTTTTTTGACAATTAGGATTGATTACAAAATAGTTAGATTTGTTTTTTTATTGATATAAGGTAGGCCAGCAGTTGTTATATAATATAGAACAAGCTAAAATATTAAAGAGGTTCAAACACTGCATGATTTTTAAATAATAAAATTTTGGTCAAAGAAACAACGCGCATCGGTCAAAGGTACAATGTACGTGTTGTGCCTTTGACCAATTGACTTCTTTTTTTAAAACGTGAAAAAAAGATACTTCTTGGTTGAATGAAAAAAAAGTCCTAAGTATAATTTTTGAGCAAAATATAAGGGAATATTATATAGTTTGAATGGTTTAAATTTACTCAATAGACTACGCAAAAAACGCCTTAAAGCAAAAAGTGGTCATAGGTACAACAGGTTCCCCTACTGTTGCCCCCTATTGTAAATATTATATATTGAATTTATTTAAATTGAACATTGTGTTAATTTTTAAAGAAAATAAAAAATAAAACAGATTTATTTAAAAGTTATGATAATATTAACGATAAATTAAGTCACAAAAATATGAAAATTTGATACCATGATAATATCAACGATAGCCTAAATAACAAAAAAAACTTAAAACGTAATAAAAGAAGCTAAACTAAATATTGAAATGTTGTTGAAATTCCTTTTGAATATCTCTTCATAAAGGCATAAAACCAGTCTTTATCAGGCTTGCCATTTTTGTATAAGTGCAATTGATCTTCGCGTTTAAGGTAGCCACATACAAATTCTAAGATTTCATTTCGGATTACACCGTAACCCCAGTCACCAAGTTATTAGAACGCATGCACCATCAACCCTTCTGTTTCATTTGAAAGTACCGTTGTTGTACTTGAACCATGGAAGCCTTTGTATTCACTATTTTTGAGATCTTTGAGCGTTGAGACTGGAACGCCACGTTTAAATGCAACTTTTCTCAGTGATGTTTTATTTTTACATCAGTTTTGGTTCAAGTGCTATTTTGTTCGCAACGATAAAAAAATATATAAAAGTTTTTGAAAGTTAAAATTGTATAAAAAAAGAAAAAAAGTGGAGTTGAATTGGCATATAATTTTATCAATTCGAATACTAGAGATAGTTCTGTATTTGAATCTATTTTTACTTTTTTCATAGCCATATTCATTTAGTTTTTATTTGACAATTTTTATCAATGTGCGGAATGATATAGTGTGGGGTTTGACCCAGTATTACTGTGTTAATATATTTTTTTTTTTTATGACAAAATAATAAATTTTTTTTTTAAACATCTTCGCTTCTAACAAGGCTAAGAGCAACCACTAATTAAAGTTGGAAGTTACTGGAAGAGAAAAAATGAAGATTGTAGAGCAAGATAACGATTGACGGACAACTTAAAGAATTGCAAATTATATGAAACAGGAAAGCAAGATAAAGGAAGCGAATTCCAAAAAGCTGATGTTCGAGGAAAAAAACTTGACGAATAAGCGTTTTTGGAGCACTTAGGAACAGTCACAGAGAAAGGATGAGACTAAATTGAATGACGAGTAACATGAGAATGAATTTTAGTAGATAGCACAAGAGACGCTAGCTCTTTAGAGCGGTGCCCATTATAGCATTTGTATAAAAAGAAAGAGCACCATTAGAGAATCCGCCCCAGATATAGCAACAGTATTCCATACAAGGCCGGATTTGAGATTTATAGAGATAGAGAATAGAATCCGAAGTAAGAAAGTGTCGAGCTCGATAAAGAGATGCAACCTTAGCAGATGCTACATTTGCAACTGATTTGATATATGGTTTCCAAGAAAGATTGGAAGTAAGAGTTAACCCTAGAAGATGAAGAGTAGATGACTCATCGAGTACATCACCGTTCATAAATATAGGAAGATCTAAATGAAAAAAATTGAGTTTTATCTGTATTAAAGTTCACCAGCCACTGTGAGCCCCTTGCTGTAGCAGAAGTAAGATCCTTTTAAAGCTCAAATGCCCCCTCCAAGCAATCTGAGAATGTTGGTTTTTTATAACGACAAGAAAAAATGGTAGTATCATCGGCAAACAACGCTACCTTAGATGTAAGAATATCTGGAAGATCATAAATGTAAATTAAAAAAAGTATAGGGCCAAGAATAGAACCTTGAGGAACCCCTGAAGTTACAGAATAAAATAAAGAGCTCTGTCCATCGAGGACAACTTTTATATTACGATTGGAAAGGAAAGATTCAATAATCTTAAAGATGTTGCCAGATAAACCATAAGAAGAAAGTTTATGGAGAAGACCAGCATGCCAAGCTTTATCAAAAGCTTTTGAAATGTCAAAAGCGAAGGCCTTAACCTCTCCTCCTTTATTTAATGTACAATAAAACCTATCGGTTATTACTGTTAGCAAACCAGCTATAGAACGACAAGATCGTAATCCGTATTGATGGTCAAAAAGTAAGTTATTAGATTCAAAATGAGAAACTAAGTGTTTGTTAATTAAAGATTCAAAAACCTTGCTTATGATAGGAAGAAGACTAATGGGACGGTAGTTAGACGAATCAGATCGCTCTCCAGAATTTTTGAAGATAATAAAATAAAATTAAAAAAAATAAATAAATAAAAGAAATAAAAGAAAAAAAAGAAAGAAAAAAAGATACGGGTTAACAGATGCCGCTTTCCAGCAGGCTGGAAAACAAGACTCTGATAAGCACTTGTTGAATAGTTTTGAGAGTATAGACGACAGCTCCGGTGAACACTTCTGTAAGACAATAACAGGTATGTTGTCCGGGCCACAAGCTATAGAAGAGTCTAGGCAGGAAATCACTTTAGATACAGAAGCTGGAGTGATACGAATATCAAGCAATGGATCAACCTGTTTGTTGGCAATATCAGGTAGAACACAACTAGTGGAATCAAGAGATAATATTGATGAAAAGATTTTAGCAAACAATTCAGCTTTGTCTTTAGGTGAGGTGACAAAGTCTGAACCATACAAGAGAGGTGGAATTACAGATTTTCCCTCATTATTAATACTATTAAAGATTCTCCAGATATTAAGAGAGCCTAATTTTTGAGATGAGATACGAGATTTCATGACCTGAGAATAGGGGGCTTTGGCGTTAGACAAAACCTTTTTTACAATAGTTTCTTGCACTTATAAACAGACGTCTGTTTTCTGGAGAGTTGTTTTGCTGGGAAATATGGAAGTAACGGTTTCGATTGGCAATCGCAGCAGCACAGTGTGAGGAAAACCATGGAGAAGAGTGAGGCTTGAATGGGAACCGTCGAGAGGGAACAAAAGATTCAATGCCAGCCTGAATCCACGAAGTTATGTAAGAAGCACATTTGTCGACAGGAAGACAAAAGATTTCTACCCAAGGGCTATCACGAAGAAAATCACGGAAAGAATCCCAGTCAGCTTTTTTTGTAGTTGTAAGAGGTACGATAATAGGGGGATTCAGGTGATGAAGAAGAATGAGATATTAGTTTTAGAGAGATCAAACCGTGATCAGAAGCACCTAAGGGTGAATGTGGAGAAACTGAGTACTGACTAGGATCAGAAACAAGACAAGTCGAGTAGAGAAGGTAAATGATTCGGGTTGTCAGGAAAGCGAGTTGGAAAGTTGACTATTTGAGCTAGGGATTGAGAAAGGCAAAAGTTGTGGGCTTTAATACCTGCATAGTCACTGACATTAGAGCCAAGCCATTCAGAGTGGTGAGCAATAAAGTCACCGACAACAACTATATTAGCTGATGGATAAAGAGAGAGGGCTTGGCCAATATGATCAGAAATAGTATCAAAAAGAGTGCAGTCTTGAGATAAAGGAGAGCGATAGAGAGCAAAGAGAAAGGCAATAAAATGAAGTGGTGCTAAACGATACCACACGAAAGAATAGTCTGTGGATTCAAATCTAGTTTCACGACAAATGGATGAGTTCTTACGAATGTAAATTCCCAGGCCAAGCATGTGGCTATTGGAGTCTTTGCGAATTAAAGGAAGATAACCATCAACACTAAAATCACAAGATGAGACAGCTGAACTCAAATTAGTCTCACAAAGAGCAAGTAGGTCTGGTGAACTTTGCAAGAGATAAGACTCGACAGAAGAAAAGTTACTTCGAAGACCACGAATATTAGTGAATGATAGGTTAAGAGAACTTGGTGATGATGATGGTTTTTGTGTTTTATAGTTTTTGGTACTTTATTCATTTTTAAATTTGATTAAAGAACTTGACTCAAAGCATAGATATTAAAAATACCTCTGCGCCAGCCTAATAGATGAAGAAGGGGTGCGAGGCTAGTCAACAGATAGAATCTGTTTACCCCTTAAGTCTTTGCCTAGGAGGCCTTCTACAAGACAGTAGCCGGATGCGTTTAACATTTGCCAAAGATGAGTGTTTTTATCGAGACACCATTTTTAGCCTTTACTCAACCAAGAGCCCCAAGGCAGGGGGTGTTTTAAGTCGGAGTTTGCATCTCCTAGCCTTTGCCTAAAAAAGTGTATCTTTCAAGGCAGCAGGAAATGAAGCAGATTGTATTAGGTTACATGTTACCAGTCGCAGTATAACCTGACCTGACCGTTCACACAATATAAGTATATTTATTTACAAAATATTTACAAAATTACCGTATAAATATTTACAAATTTACCGTATAAATATTTACAATATAAATATACGGTATAAATATCTACAAAATTTTATATACTATTTCTGCATAAAAAATAAACATATACTGTATACAATAAGTTTTACACTTTTTCCTCTCTGTATATATATTTCCGTTTTTATATTTTTATAACATGCGTTTATAATATAAAAAATAACTTTTTCACATAATTTTAACATAGATTTATCCAAAAATATTTAGCAATATATATGTTTATTGAACGTCGTAATAGCATAAAATAAGTAATTATTTAGAAAAAACTAACTCAAAACGTTTTTCAAAAGTTCACTTTAAAAAATTACTTCAGATTTCCACATCCGGTTCACATTTTCTATTTGGCAGGAAATATTACGATCAAACAGATGGCGTTGCTATGGGTTCTCCTTTAGCGCCCATCTTAGCTAATATTTTCGTCGGATATCATGAACAAACATGGGTCAATAACTGCTCTTTTACAGCACCATTTTTTTTATAAACGGTATGTGGATGACATAATTGCTATTTTTAATTTTGAATACGAAGCTCAAGAATTTTTCAAACACTTTAATAAACAACATAAAAATCTGAAATTTACTATGGAAAAAGAGCAAGATAATCAGATTGCTTTTTTAGATGTACTTAATAAAAAATCCAATTCGTTTACGACTTCAGTTTATCACAAAAAAACGTATACAGGTCTTTTACAAAAATTTTTTAGTTTTATTCCCTCTTGCTACAAATTTGGACTTGTTCGGTGTTTGATTAATCGCACATTTAAAATTAATAATTCTTGGTTTGGTTTTGATAAAGATATTAAGAATCTATCATTAGTTTTACAAAATAATAAATTTCCACAAAAAATTATTGACTATGAAATTAAATCCTATATTGATAAGAAAATGAACCCATCTGTGTCTAACATTGTTAATAGCTTAAATATAAGATACTTTAAGCTTCCATACATTGGAATGTACTCTAATTACACTAAAAGGAAAATTTCAAAAATTGTTCATAAGTATTGCAAGAATATTCTAATAAAATTAATTTTCACTACTAATAAAATACAAGATTGTTTTTGGTTAAAAGAGTCACTTCCTAAACTGCTTAAATCTCATGTTGTCTTTAAATTTTCTTGCGCTGGCTGTAATGCCAGTTATATTGGAGAAACCTCCAGACACTTGGCAACTAGAATAAATGAGCACCTTAAAAGTGATAAACAATCTCATATATTTAAACACTTAAATTTATTTCTTAATTGCAAAAATTTGACTAACTGTGATTCTTTTGAGATTTTGGATAATGCCCCAAACAAACACAAATTAAAGATAAAAGAAGCCCTCCACATTAAATGGGAAAGTCCCTCACTCAATAAACAAGCTTTACATTATACTATAAACTTATCTATTTAATTTTACTGTCAGTTTATTTATATATATATATATATATATATATTTTTTTTTGACAGTTGGTTATTTTATTTGGTTATTTACCGAGTTATTTTGTAATAAATATATTGGTTTATTATGTATAATTTTTTGTCCGTTAATATTTCTCTGTAAAGACTTCTATTTTTTAATATATATTTCAGACTTTTTTATTATTGTAAAATAATCTTTTGAAAATGTAAATAAAATTTTACGAAACATGTCAAGAATAAAAAACATCGTGTTATTTTTAAAAATATATATGTTTATATTTTTAAAATAATTTCATGACTTTATATATATAAATATATATATATATATATATATATATATATATATATATATATATATATATATATATATATATATATATATATATATATATATATATATATATATATATATATTTAGTTTTTATATTTTTTATTTTTTTTTTGTTTTTTTTAATTTTTAATTTTTTTGTATTTTTAGTTTTATATATTTTCGTTTCTTATTCTTGAGCCGTTATGTGGAAAAAAATCGGTAATATGAAAACGGTTTTAGAAGAAGTAAGAAGTTGATTAAGATTTCTTAAATATTTTTAGTAAAAAAAGATTTTATTAAGTAAAATGAAAAATTAAAGGACTTTTACAAAAAATTTACATCACTTCTGGATCTTTGGAAAACTAAATTTTTATTTAGCCTACATAAGATAAAAACCTTAAGACAAACAAAAAAAAGACAATACCAGCAAAGTTAGTGGATGGGAATGAAAGGGATGATGTTTAAATTTAAAACGGGCTCTGTACGGTTGAAACAATTATACTTTACCTTAATTTAAGTGAGAAAAGGGCTAGCTACTTAGAAACTTGCTTAGAAGGGCCTTTTTATTTATAGTCATTGTTGAAATTATTTTTAAATTTTTAAGTAACTATCTTGGCTTTAATTATAGCCTTACTTCCTTGTTGCAATTATAGCTTTACTTCCTTGTAGCGAATTCTTGGCAACTTTTGTACTTAAAAAGCCAAAAGCATAGTTTAATAATTTTATAATTCTATATAAGGGAGATTGTTTTTAATAAAATAATTACATTAAAACAAATAAAGTTTTTAACCAGAAAACTAGTTCTTATAGAAATGCTAACTAAAGAACTCTTATGACAAATTTCATTTTCCTAAACAAAGAGAGAATAAACGGTTCTCTTTCTCCGTTTTGCAGCAATCAAGATCGAAAAGAAAAATGGCAAGAAGTTAGAAATCTTCTTGTAGCTCACGGTCTTTCTTCTAGTGTTTCAGTTGAACATATTTGGATATCAGAATGGCAAAATTTGAGATCAACAACTGATAAGTTTAAAAAACTCAACAAATCTGGTGCTGATGGAGGCCAACTCTCTGAATATGAATGCACTGTGATGGACATCATTGGAAAAGAATCAGCACATGTTCTCCCAGTTAATGTTGATGACATGAGAGCTGGAAAGAAAGTTTTTAACAAATAAATTGCCAACGACGCCATTCTAAATGAAAATATTTCATCAAAATATTTTTGTAGATTTCCTAGACCAGGTAGTTTTTCATCATATTTAAAAATCAATAAACTCTTTTTAAGATATTTTGAAAAGTTAGAATCAGTTCTAACAGTTTTTGATAAAAATTCTTAATAAAAATAACAAAATAGATGTTAAAGTGGTACGGTGGTTGATAAGCACAACATATATATAAAATTAAAACTTGTTGTGCTTTCATTTTTAGCTCTAATTTATAAAAATCTTAATTGGGCGAGACCCAAGTTCATTAAGCTCTAGCATTGTTGTACCAGTTAATTCAGCCCCTAGCCTAGAGACTGTTTCTAAAACGTCGGTCAAAACAGTTCCAAAGTCTTTAGCTGCAAGATCAATTGCCCAAAATATATCAGCTATCTCTACAAGTTTTATCTCTAAACCGTCTGTTAGAAGTTTATTTTATAATAATCACATTAACCTAATGTATTATTGTATCTTCCTATATGCTAGACTAGTTTGTGCCAAGTAGTCACTAAAATATTAACTTTTTAATTTTTTAAATACTTATCATTGATATTATCAAATGCGCGCAAAAGTTTATTTAAAATTGCAAACGTCATAAAACAAAGTTTACATCTCCACTTTCACATACTTTTATAAACATCTTTAAGTAAAACTGTTCAGGTTCCAACAAAACGACCGACATCATTGTCATCTAACATCTTTTCAGATAATGAGTACGTCACATTAACAAAAGCTAAGATCAAGCAGTAACTGGACATGTTACGTCATCTAATAGAGAAAATTCAATGTAAGGCGGAAATGGAAAAAGTTATTCTTGAGCATCAACTTCTCCATGACAACTTCTTATTCAACAACTTCTTCTCAGATCCAGTCTTTAACGCCTCAAGACGCCCAAACAACCGAACTAAATACTTTTATTTATAAAGAACCATAGAAACTTTCGTATTCTTTAATAAAGATTTATTACAGAACTTCATTAAATGGTTGCAGCAAGTATCAACTAAATTGTCAAAAAGTTGTTGCTTAAACAAGTTTTAATATTTTATATTTTATTAAAGAATATTTCAAGTATTAAATTTTAATTAAAAAGTCTGCAATGTTTGATAGCTGCTTATGAGTAAGTGGTTAAAGAATATTTCAATGTAAGTTACTCAAATTAATGTGTGAGTGGTTAAAGAATATTTCAATATAAGTTACTCAAATTATTGAGTAAGTGGTTAAAGAATATTTCAATGTAAGTTACTCAAATTAATGTGTAAGTGGTTAAAGAATATTTCAATGTAAGTTACTCAAATTAGGGTTAAAATTAAGCAAATGTAAAGGAACTTTTTCTTTTAAATTTTAATTCATAATAAACAAATTAAGCAAAGGTAAAAATTAAGCAAATGTCGAAGTTTCTTAATTCCGACCTAACACATTCCTGAACAGGGAAAAATAAGTAAATATAAAATGTTCTAAATATAACATTATATTGGATTGGTTTTTTACTTTTCTTTCCAATACCAAAGACCTTCTTCTAATACCAAAGACCTTCTTTCCAATACCAAAGACCTTCTTTCCAATACCAAAGACCTTCTTTCCAATACCAAAGACCTTCTTTCCAATACCAAAGACCTTCTTTCCAATACCAAAGACCTTCTATTTGATATCACCTGTCCAATATAACGTAAATCTAATAACCTAATAAGATATTAACAAGAGAAAAACTCAAAATTTTTATTTAAATTAAATATATTCTTCAAAACTAAAATTTAACAAATTGTTTTTATTTACATTAGTTAAACAACTGCAGAAATTGATCCCTGTGAGTCCCTAATTGAATTTTAACTTGAGTGTCGTCTCTAGCTTGTAAGGGCAAAGGTGTGGCAGGTAAAACTGGAAGATCTTCTCCCTTATTACTAACTTTAAGGCACATGTTGTGAACCATGCAAGCACACACAAGAAGTTTGCAGCAATTTCCACTTTAGAATATCGAATTGGTACTTGCAGAGAGAAAAACCTGTTTTTCAAAACACCAAAACATCGTTCGATAACATTCCTGGTTTTTCGGTGCGCATCATTGAACCGATGCTAAGTAGCTGTTTGGTTGTAATTGTAAGGTGTGATGAGCCAGTTGTTGCAGGGGTAACCTTGGAAACCTAAGACAACTGCTCCAGGAGAAATTTGTTGACCACGGATTTCAAAAGCATCCCAAAAGTGCTGATTGACGTAACACCTAAAATGTTTGAATAAGAAATCTAAATTTTTCAGACTTGCTATTTAATAATATACTAAATACTCTAAATATGAAAAGTGTAGAAAGTATAATATTTTGTAGAGAATAAATTTTAACATGTTTTAAAACAAAATATCAAAATTGTTTATGTATAAACAATATCTATTTTAGATAAGAAACAAAGTCTGAGAAAATAAAAAACTATACAGAATTGCTTATATGGATGTTAGCTAGTTGTATACTTATCTGTTTATTTTTCAAAATAATGAAATTTAGATAATTGATAAATTAATTAAATAACAGTATTAAGCTAAAATTCATTTTATACAAATTCAGTAAAACGAAAATTTACCCAAGAATCATATCATCGCCTAGAATCATGCCATCAGGGTAAACATAAAAAATATACAAATCTGGTACACAAACGCATAGGAAATTCAAAGAATGAAACTGAAGGTGATTAAGGAATGCATCTTAATCTTTTGATGGTGGAATGGTTGATATGTAACTTCCATCAATACAACCACACTGAATCTGTGCCATAGTGTAAAACTTACTGGGTAGGGTGTCAACAGGATCAGGCCAATGAATAGCTTTCTCTCGTCAACAAACCAAACTATTCAGAACTGCATGAACTGCTTAATTGCTGGTAACTTTATCACTATTTATCAACGAATTGGATATTAGTACCAGTCTAAATAGTATTTAGAATACCCGCTTGAAATGTGTTAATTAAATACCATTTGTATAAAAAGTTTCAAAAAACATGAGATGACTTAAATATGTGGACTAACGAACTTACCATGACCCGTAAAACTATTAATGAATATTAATATATTACTGGTCTATATCTATATCTATATATATCTATATCTATATATAAACAAAAAAAATGGGGAAGGACCTTATTATTTTTTTTTTAATAAGTTTCTTTTATTTTTTTTAGGCCATTAGCAGCTTGTTCCATTTTTCATCCAGGTTTTTTTTTTTAAATTTGAAAAATTGTTTAGGAACCATGGGCGCCCGCAGGATTTTTTGATGTTTCAGATTTGGCACATTCACACATTGAGCAAACTCCAAACTTAAGTATGCTCATACCTATGCCAAATGAGGAGGCCTTGCACAAATTTGGGATGGCACTGGCCTGGGAACAAAAAAGCCTTAAAATTCTTGCGCCCCGTGCCCAATGTTGAGGGCACTGATGTACTAAATTTTTTATTTATACTGTCTTAAACTAAGTTTAAATTTATCGACAGATTATAAATTTCGTAGAAAAATATTGTAAATTACAAAAGTTATGATCATGCAAAATTTATACTCCCTCATTTTTTTTTGGTCGAAAACTTTTGTAATTTACAATGTTTTTCTACAAAAATTAAAATCTGTCGATAAATTTAAATTTAGTCTAAGATAGTAAAGTTGAAAATTTTACAACATCAGTGCCTTCACGTTTGGCCAGGGGGAGCAAGCGCTTCAGGGTTTTTTTTGTTCCCAGGCCTCTGCCATCCCAAATTTTGTTCATACCTATGCCAAATGAGGAGGCAAGGCCTCCTCATTTGGCATAGGTATGAACATACTTAAGTTTAGAGCTTGCACAATGTGTGGAAGTGTCCTATTTGAAACCTCAAAAAATCCTGCAAACGTTAATGTCCGAAATATATTTTCCCTTATTTTCCTCTTAATTTTGCTTTTAGTTAAGTTGTTTAAAAATTTTTTAATTTTAGTATGTGTGATGAGTGAAAAAGCTTAAAAGACAAATATATTACAAAAATATATTTTTAAACTTCCCATGTAGCACGCAATATTGGGCATCTTTGCCAATATCGGACAAGATATGCAATGTTGCGCAAATATTGGTAAACAATATTGCACCAGTATTGACATACCAATATTGTCATATATTAGCATGTCAATATTGTTTGTAAAATAAAAAACAAAAAATACAACAAAGTATAAAATCAAAAAACATAAAAAAATATAAAATCAAAAAATACAAAAAAATATATAATCAAAAAATATTAAAAAAATTTACAAAATAAAATAAATAAGAAGTAGAAAATTTATACATATATATATGAGCAGTTGTGAAACTTATAGATTGTAAAACCTTATTATCATTGTAACCAAAGTTAATGTAATTTCATGAAATTGTAAATATTAATTGTTTTATAGAAAAAAAAAACTATGCACAAGTCAACAGATAGCTAAAAACAACAAATGTAAAACTTGCGGAAAAATTGAGGACAATCTGCACATCAATGGGAATACTTTAAACATGTATATAACTCCTTGACATCTCAAAACAACTTTTCTCCAATAAATTCGATATTCTCGATTGAAACTGCGAATTTATGGGAGAAAAACCCTACCTCGCAGCTGCTGTTGACGGTCACTCAAACCATTATGAAAACACAAATCATACTTTCCAATTTTTTTAACACTGTATCAATATGAGTTTTTAGATCTAAGATGGGTTCAATCATTTCAAGAGAACTATTCCGTCTTGTTGGGACAATATTTTTTAAAAGGACTGTGCTCATGACATTTACGTAACTTTGTTTTTGGATAAATTTTTTTATTTTTAGTTGGTATGTCAAAATCCAGAAGTGAATACTATTCATCAGCCTGACTAACAGGTTTAGTAACCTGAGTTTGTGGAAGAACACTTACATTTTCAGTTTCAATTTCAAAATCCAGAATTGGATTCTCTTTATCAGCTATTAGCTGGTCAACATGAGTGGTAATTCTTTTGAACAACCTCATCTTTCACTGTTTCAATTTCATTTGATAGCATATATCCCTTAAAATAAAAAGTTTTTATTACTTCTTTGCATTTGCTTACCAGTTAAGTAAATTCTGTAGTTTTTTTATAGTCTTTCCATGTTTAAAAATAGCCTGTTTTAGATGATTACCAAAGGATGTCGTACTTGAAGTAGCATAAACCTTTGATAAACGACCTTTATTGACATGTGATTGCTCTTCGAAACAGTATCTGCAGTACAACTTAATACTGAATAAAAAATTTTGATTAATTTGGTTTCTTGAATCTTTCAAGATTATTTTACCCATGAAGTCCCATGCTTTGGATGTGGTAGCCCTAGATTTTGTGATGGGACACAGGAATCCATTTCAGATCCATGAGCAAGCAAGTTGAACCAGTTTCTTTTCAATAAAAACAAATTTATTTACTCGTTCAAGACTTAGTATATAAATAATAGAAATAAAAGAAATAAATTAAAATAAGTATATAGATGACTGACTGTATAAAAAAATTTTTAAAATTTAATTTGAGAAAGAAAGTCAGTCTCCTGTTTTCAAAAAATTTGAAAGTTATTTTTACAGTTTACAGAGCAGGATTATTACTCATTCTATACCAATTAACGCAAAAAAGTTAATTGATAAGCTTGATTTTATTTTATTCATAAATTTAGACGCACAATCAAAAAAGTCTTATATCTTGTTAATTGATAGTAAATTAGTAGTTTTTTCCCATATTTCTCATTAATAGGCCTAAATTAATAAATTTTGTCAAAAAACCTTATATAAATTGACTTACCTGGAATTAGTTAATCATTATTTAATAAATAAACAAAAGTTAAGTTAGTTTTGCACTAAAAAGACACGAAAAATGGGCAAAAGACGTATCACTCAAGGGGAAAGATGGCAAATTGTTGCTCACATCAAATAAGGAACCAAAAGTAATAGAGTAATTGCCAGGCTAATTGGAGTTTCTGAGAAATGCGTTCGGACAACGAAGCAAAACTTTCTTCACACTGGTGGTGCCAGCGAGAAAACGAGGCCAGGTAGACCCTTGTCAACCACCAGAAAGGACGATAGTGCCCTTTTTAGAGCTGTCAGAGCTAATTCAAGAATCGGTTACAAAGAATTGACCACAGAATTCAATACAACGCGAAATACATCTATTTCTCAAAGTACAGTCCGTCGAATACTTATCAAATACAAGATTGGAGTCTACTCTGCTTTGAAGAAACCGCTCCTGCGTCTATATGATAAACAAAGGAGACTAAAATGGTGTCGTGAAAGAAGGTATTAGACAATAGAACAATGGAAAAACATTATGTGGAGTGATGAGAGTAACTTTGAGCTTTTCAATCGCAAATCTAACATAACAGTCAAAAGAATGGCCCACGAAAAGTATTACGCCTGGTACATTAGACCGACTGTACAAAGTGGAGGAGGCTCGATAGGAATCTGGTCATGCTTCAATTACAAAGGTGTTGGTATGTGCCAAACATACACCGGAAGAATCAACTCCATAATATACGTAGAAGTACTGAAAAACAACTTAATTCCATCAATTGACCTGCTTATGCTCAATGATAAACCATAGAAACTTCAACTAGATGGCGTTACTGCACATACTGCATACTATACAAAGGAGTGGTTCAACGATAATAATATTAAGACAATACCGTGGCCTTCATACTCACCTGATTTGAACCCAATTAAAACATTTGGGCTTGGATTGACCAAGAATTGGCGAAAGGTTCAAATTTCCACACTTGGCCAGCTGAAGGATGTCCTTAAGGAGACCTGGTATAGGGTCCCAGAAGCGATGTGCAAAAATCTTGTTAAGTCTAGAAGAGTTCTTAGTTGTATTAAAGCAAAAGGCAGATACACAAAATATTTATTGGTTCATAAATTACGCCTTATAATGTATCATGCGTCTAAATTTATGAATAATTTTTTTTTGTCTTATTTTTTTAATACCATAAAGTCGCACCTAATTATTACTTAGTATTTGTATTTTTTTTTGTCAATTTTTAAAAATTTTGTATTCTGTATGTATTTATATAATAAATAGAAAAAAAACTAAATCGAAATCTTTTTTTGTTATTGTTTTATCGTTAAAAAACTAAAAAGTTCTATTCTCAAATATGAGTGCGTCTAAATTTATGAAAACCACTGTATTTCCTATTTATTTCAGCCAAATTATTTAAAAAAATGCCGATCTAAAAAAAGAAATATGAACAAAATGATGATTTAACGGGTGATGCGGAAGTTATCGGACAAATCCTAATTTCAGTATTTGAGCATAATAATTAGTTTTTGTGGTTTTATTCGTAGGCAAAAACGTTCTATAAAATATAAACTTTATTATTTGAAACACAATTATTTAAAATGAGGTTAAATGCAGCTGAACGAGAATCTTTTCGAAAGCGATTAAAAATGTTTTTTGTAAATAAACCTAATATAAAAAAAAAAAAATCGTAAATCATTTTGAAAAGGAAGGATTTGCTCGAAGTACAATATATGATAACCTAAAAAGACTTGAAACTGTTCAATCGTTTTCTGATAAAAAGCACCCTGGTCGTCCGACATCCTGGACTAGAGAAAAGAAAGCCGAATTAACGAGACTTGTCAACAATCGAAAAGGGGTCAGTCAGAGAAAAATAGGTATTAAATTCGGTGTAAATTAATCGACAATTGGTCGTCAGTTAAAAAAACGAATATTAAATATAGAAAACGTGAAAAGACTCCAAAATACACTAGAGAACAACAAATAAAGGCACAGAAAAGAAGCAGGAAACTAGTTAACCAACTCTATAACACAAAATCGCTTTTAGTCATCGATGACGAAAAATACTTTTGTTTTACAGGGGACAACAAGCCTGGAAATTCTGGATACTACACAAACAAAATAAAGACATGCCCAGAAAATGTTCGTTTTATAGGAAAAGAGAAATTTCCAAAAAAATGATTTATGTGGATAGCCATATCTGACCGTGGTATGTCCGAGCCATTGTTTCGCACTTCCAAGTCTGTAGCGATCAATTCATCAATCTATATTAATGAATGTTTAGAAAAACAACTTCTTCCATTTATTCACAAGTATCATGGAGACTTTAACTATTTATTTTGGCCAGATTTAGCAAGTTCTCATTATTCTAAAGATTCTCTAAATTGGATGGACAAATATGTCTATTACGTTGATAAAGAATCCAATCCCCCAAATGTGCCTCAAGCACGACCAATTGAAAATTTTTGGGGACTTTTGGCACAGAAGGTTTACGAGGGAGATTGGCAAACTTCAACAGAGCAAGTTTTGATTGATCGCATTAAACTAAAACTACAAGAAATTGATTTAAAATTTTTACAGTCGCATATGAAAGGCGTCAGAGCAAAATTGAGATGGTGGTGTTTTTTCATATAAAAAATAATATATTTTTATTAAAAATATATATATATATATTTATATATATATAATATTTTCTTTTCATTTTAAAATTTAAATTGCACAGATGGCAACTTTTCCTTTTTTCTTTATGATAAACAATGACTACTGTTTTTGGATTGCAAGCGACTTTTTCTTATAGCGCGAAAATTAAGTATTCGAAAATGAGGCTTACGTATTTTAACACGAGATGGTTAAACCAAGTTCTATATTACGAAACGATTTGTAAGTGATATGATAAAATTATATGCCAAAAATTGCACATAAACTAATTTAAAGATTAAAATCAGTTTACTAACTATGATTGTAACGACTGGCTATGGCTACTTATTTTCATAGCTGGCGAAGGCATTTTTTACAGCTGGAGGCTTTTTCATCACCAAGCACTGCTTTATTTAAAAATAAAGCAGTGCTTGGTGATGGCTAGCGGCTAACCGCGGCTGCTTGTAGGTCTAGTTGTATATGTATGGAAAACGTTTTGGCTATCCGGAGAAACTAACAGTTGAGAAAAATCCAGAAATATCTAGAAAAATATAATCCCTGTTGTTAGGACTTTTTTCTATAAAAAAGAAAGTTGTCTCTTCAATGCGTACACTTAATTTATTACTATGCACATTAAAACCTTGAACTCTATCATGACATATGCGCAACAAATTTCTAACAATGTATTCATGTACTTAGAAATTTTAAATAGCTTTTTAAAAACTCTCTCCTTTTCGTTTGTTAAAATATATAATATCTTTCTATATGATATTCATATAATATCTATAGACCTTTGGAATTGCGGCAAGTACTGTCGCAATAAATCTTTTAAGTAAAAGTAAGTCTTTAATTTGATATAATTTTTAATAATTTGCATAATTTAAAGTTTACGTTAGATATTTGCATATAAAATATAAATCATGACAGATTGTGGTTTTCAAAATAATAAATTACGACATGATAAAAGAAGTAAAAACATTAAATATTAATACTACAAACAAATTTACCTGTCGCTGATGTTTTTCTAGAGCATTGTTAAAAATAGTCAAAATCTGTAAGAAAAGACTTTTGTTGCAAAGACAATTAGCTATTACACAAAAATAACAAAATCATAATAGCTATTGGTGCAAACAAATTTTGCAATTTGATCAGAAAATAAAATTATTCTTAACTTGATTGCGACACCAAGTTTCTTTTTAAACTATTAGCTAGTGATCAACTTAGCAAATTTTAAATAATTAAAGTTTACTAAGTGAAGACCATATTTTAATAGTAGACAAAGTAAATAACAATAGTTGGTAGAGACCAAAGTAAAACTTAAGCAATAAAATAACAACTAAATTTGCTATGCGATGCATGTTATAGGGGAGAGTATGCACCCATGATCCTAAAAATTTATCAGGCCAATTTACTGAATATATGTTTTCATTTCGATCTCTAAAGTAACAGTACATAATAGCAAACTTATACCTTATTATAATTCAATAATCTTTTTTTTACCAGAATATTTTAAGTAGATTTAAAATTATAAAAACTAAGAACCCTCAATTGGGATCATGGGTGCATACCAGTATGCTCCCATGATCCTACCTATATGCAACCTTGATCCTATGTGTGTATGCATGTTCTGAGATCAAACTTATACCATAAATGTGTAAGAATTATTTTTAAGTCGTCAAAAGTATGTCATTAATAAATACAAATAAAGTTATTATTAATTTTACTACGAATTTATCTTTCTTAAAAGAAAAAATCAATGAAAAAAATGTTATTTTTTACTGAGACTGAGACTTTTTTTCATAACTTTCAAGATCAAGTTTTCTTTTCCTTGTCATGAAGATCTTATTTTGCGTTTCATATTTTTTCTTTTTTGACTGAGACTTTTTTTTCATTTCCTGAAGCCTATTTAGTTCATTTCGAACAGAGGTGTCTGTGAGTATTCGGGTACGCTGACGCTTACGTCCTTTAATGAACTTCCTTGATCCAGCTTTCGGAAATGGCCTAATTTTTTCTAGACTTGCTTGATGAGAGAATTTTAATAAAGTTTTAATATAGTTTTAATAAAGATAACGTAAAATCATACATTTTGGTTGAGATAATCCAAAAAAAACGTATAATTTAAAATATGACCCTACAGAATCAGATACAGTTCAACATGAACTAGTAGTAACGAAATTGGAAAGAGACCTAGGTGTTTATGTTTCGGACAATTTAAAATGGGAAAACCATATTGAAAAGATGGTAAGTAAGGTGAATCAAAAATTGGTTATGGTAAACACGCAATTCTCTATCCAGATGTAACATCAACAAAATTGTTATATACGTCACTCGTTCGGCCGCACTTGGAATATACTTTTCAAGTATGGAATCCATATTTTGTTAGGGACATAGACTTAATCGAAAGGATTTAACGAAAAGCTACAAAAATTGGCTACAAAAAAAAAGGAGACAGTTAGGAGCAAAGGTTAAACAAAATGGACTTACAAAATCTATTAATTAGAAGAGAAAACGGTGATCTTATCCAAATGTATAAAGCCCTAAACAAACATAATACTATCAATTTGCATCGTGAACCAGAAGTATTGGTTAGGCTAACCAGAGGGCACAATCAAAGGTTGAGAAGGCAGTATATTCCAAAAATCTTGCCGAGACATTATTTCTTCACGAACCGTATAGTTGAAAATTGGAATCGTTTGAAAGGTCATGTTTTCACTTCCATTTCAGTGATTAATTTTAGAAATAAACTTAATGAATTAAGTGAAAAAAACGCTGGTTATATGTAACATTTACTGTTGTTAGATTATTTCTTGAGACTCTCAAGAACACAGCTTCAATTATTATTATTATTATTATTATTATTATTATTATTATTATTATTGTTATTATTATTATTATAAACTCTTATGCAGTCATTAATAAAATTATAAATTAGTCCTCGGAAAAAGTATTGCCTGCGTCAGATCCTCCTTCATGGATGTTCTCAAATCTGATCTTATTTTTTTTGGGCAGAGAACAACCTCTCCACAATAACTTGAGTTGGTGGCAAAGCAGTAACCACTCGGGAAACTTTTCTGACTATTTAAGGATACATTTCAATTGCTTACAGTACTGTTATTTTTGATGATCGGACAAATTGTTCCACTAATTTTAATGCACATGAAAAACTGTGCTGAAATTTACTGGGAGTGTTCTCTGATAGGGATGACTCTTTTTCTATGCGGAAACGTTTTGCACAATCTTTATGGTCCAAATATTTCTCAAAATCAAACTCTTCATAAGTAGATGATGTTGAAGATGTGGCAGTTTGACCCAATTCCTCTTGTTCCTGACAGTTCTGCAACTTGTTCATTCTTACAGCTATTTAAAACAGAGCTTTTTTTCCTTTAGTCATTTGATGATCATCAAGAAGTATTCGATGTATTGGGTCTACATAAACAGCTGCCAAGAGAATCTTATTTTCTAATAGTACTTTTTCTCTCTATTTTATTGAAGCGGCAATGCCACTTGCAAATAACGCTCCTTATTGGTACGGACAAAACACAATATAGTAAAAACATTTTTTTATTCTTTTGGTCCAAAATAAAAAAGGTGCCCGCGCATCTCACTTGAACGCCGTGCATCTCACTTGAACGCCATCTCACTTGAACGCCAATAACCATTTGATGCGCATTGTATTACCATTATATATACCTATCTTTTGATGCGTAGTTTGTAAGATATTTTAGTCGCCCAACTTGCCCTTATGCTTAACTAGCAGTGTCATACTCAATTGGCTTAGTTGCCCCTAGCAACCAATCAGATTACACATTTGGTTTTCCGAATAAACTGTGAAGTAAAATAAAAGCTAGAATCTAGTTGCCTGGGATAACTGGGCCATTTCTACTTTACACAAGTTTGATAAATAACTGGTGTCTAAAATTAATAGCTGCACTTTTTGCACATCTACATTAGAGGTTTTACACCTGAACCTATGTGGTAAATTCACAACCATAAAAAGCAGCACTTCTTTATAATGTCCTACATGATCGGGTGGCTACATTATAGTGAATAATGAAAATATATATAGGAACTTATCCTCTTTCTGTGTGTGCAGTAATAAACAAAGTAAAAGAGATAACAAAGCCAAACACAAGTACTATAGTAGTCATTTCTCATGTACTATCACTTTACAAATAAATAATGCAAAGTTAATGGAATACTTACAGTCTTTCTGTTCTGTGAAGCAGCTGTTTTCTGTTAGGTGTTAGCACGTCTAACTTTCTACTAAGAATATTAAGCACAGTGTCAGACAGTGTAAGTCATTAAGTTATCTTGTATAAGAGATGGTGGAGGAGAGCACAGGGGAGGTAATTTTTGATTCTCCGTGATAAGCAGCAAAACACCCTGTTGCTCATCACTGTTTTGAAGGTCTTAAATTAACATATCAAACTCCTAGCCCTACAGTTGTTGCAAACTATTACTACTATTCTTATTATGTCTGTACATCCTACAGTTATCAGAGCAAGCTGGGACTTAAATTTTTGTAACAATTTGAGGGCTAGAAATTGATACTTAAGCTTTAGACTGACTGAACATAAAATGTTTTAATGAACAACATATATAAAATTCATATGAAAGTTATGAAACTTTGAAAGTTTTTTTTTAAGCTGGAGTCGGAGTTGGTATAAATTTTCCGACTCCGACTCCACAACCCTGCTTACAAGTATGAGTTACTTTTAGACACTCCTAATTTCGGCCTTGGCCGGGTTTTGGTCTTTCTACCAGGTGTATTTAATTCAGAAATACAGTCTATAGAAATGACTCAGCATTATTATAAAGCTAAAATTGCCTTTTCAAGAAATATATTTATAGTTTAAAATAATTAACTTTTTGTTAAGTCTTCAAATAGGATGCTTACATAATATATCAAATCTAAAGTAGTACTTTTTTAAGATAAGTATTTGTTATGATGTTACTTCTATTATAAAACCAGCCAACTAAAATACTGTTTTTATATATAAATTCTTGAGCACTGTGCATGGAAAGCATAAAATTAGTCTCTAAGTCCACTCTATTGAAACTCTCATCTTATGATACATTTAAAACTCTTGATTAACAGGTTTAAATTAAGTCATTGTTGGTGTAACTTTATCAAATTGGCCTCCCGTGACTAATGACGTTCCAAAAGAACCAGTCTAAAGTCTAGTTTTATTGTTTGGTTAACCGATGACCTACTAAATGTAGCAAGCAGAAATATTTGTAAAGTTCACATCGATGACACCGAAATCCTTAGCATTGTCAGCTCACTTACTGCTCAACTTATTATTAGACCAAGTATTGGCTAAAAGAGTTAAATGTGGTAAAATGCAAGACCACGCACCAATCAAGAAATGTAAAAACAGTCTAAAGAGTTAGACTCGCTTCGGTTTCTCAATAAACGATATAGGGGTCTTAAACTAACAATTATCAGAACTAAATAGCAAAAAAACCACCTCAATCTAAATGTCTCTCGTCATAAACATGATGGCTGTATTAAGAACTTGAAAAATGACAGTAATATCAAAATAATCAACATACTTAGATACATATATTTACGCTTCTTTTATAATATAAATTATATATTTATAATTTACTTGTTTATTTATTCAACATTAGCGTCAATAACCGCCTTTTACTTAAGGGCTTATCCAATTTGTTGAAGTCAACTTTATGTCGCTAACTAATAAGTTTTTATATTGTCAAAACTAATGCCTAATGATACAAAAGATGATTTCCACACCTTTGGCATCATTAGGCATTATTTTTGACATTACTTAAATTCATCAATTATAACTTTCAAACTCAGTCAAATAACTTACGAAGTTTTTTGAAAAATATATTTTGGATTTAAGCTTTAAGTCGTTTTCTTTTAAAATAATGAAAAACTTTTCATTAACCCATCCTTCCAAAAGTGTAGCATGAAATTTTTAAATGTCAAAGAAACTACTTTTATCGATTATCCCTCTATTTTTACAATGTCATCTATTGTATTCCGACCAAAGCAGTCAACCCCCCTAACACTACATTGACCATGTTTTTTACAGTAAGTAATACACACTGTTTTGTCATACGTTCAACATCTTTTCTTCAAAGAAACAACCTTCTTTTGAAAACAAAGATTTAAAACTTTGACACGTAGGTTTACGTTTCCATTCAAAGTTGGTTTTTTTTTTGTATTTTATTTTTTCCCACTTTAGCATTTTTATTATTTCTATAACTTTTATAAAAGCATTTTATTCAAAATGCTTTTATATTTATTAATGCTTTATAAATAAATAATTTTTATATCTAATAATGGAAAAATGACATTAAAATTTTTTTATATTTTAAAGCATTTTAAAAATGTTTATGTCATTTGAGTAATTATGGACGGTAGTGCAGTTCTGTTAATACACGATCCTCTATAAATTACGCAACCCAATATTTAAAAAAAGAAACAAAACAAAAAAGTTTTTTCTTAATAACCAAAATCAAAATAACCATTTAGGTTCATTGAATCCACCTCGCTAAAGGGCAAGTGACACTGGCGGATCCATCGTTTTTTGGTCTTTAAGATAGCAAACTTTCAGACATGGAGTAAGCTCCAAACATTTATATGTTTTACACTTATGTCAAATAAGGATACTTTGCAAAAAATTGCGATGATTGGAGCTTGGAAAAAAAAAAAGCCCCAAAATTTTCGCCTCTTCCTGCCCCAAACGTGAGAGCGACAAGTTGATGAAATATTTTTTGTACTATTTTTAATTAGACTTATATTTATCGATAAATTTTAAATTTCATAGTAAAATATTATAGCGTTTAAAAATTATGACCACATAAAGTTTAAACCCCTCTCAATTTGAGGGAGCTGCAAGTTTTATATGGTCATAGTTTTTGAACGCTAAGAGATAATACTATGAAACTTAAAATATATCGGTGAACATAAGTCTAGTTAAGAATACTACAAAAAATATTTTATCAACTTGTTACTCTCACGTTTGATCACTTACCAGGGACATGCACATGGCAAGTGATCGCCTACTACTATTTTAAAATAAATTTAACGTTTGACAATTTCTAAAAAATATATAATTTGCCGTTTCATGTATTTTTTTCATGTATTTTTACCTTTGAGTTTTAGAGTTTCAAACAATTCAGGTTGCAAGAGATTTTTTTTTATGTAATCGAGCAGTATTCTACAAATTCAAAATTTATTAATATTTTATGTCTTGTTTATGAGTTTATTTATGTATTATGCTTTAATTATTCATTAATTAATTATTTATAAATAAGTACCAAAAACTTTTTAAGAATATTGTTAACAACGCAAACATTTTTTTTCGGTTTAGTTATTCTTTGACTTATTAAAAATGAACGCGTGCGCGCATTGTGCACGTGTGTTTGTGCTTCTATGTGTGTGTACTTGCGTTTGTATGTTCAGCTTGTTTTTATATGTTTTTTATATGTTAAGTGTGTTTATATACTTGTTCATTTCTTTTACGAATTTCTTTAAGAAGCAAAGGAATAATATTTTAATAAAAAATGAGATTCATTGTTTTTGCTTGCGTCCTTCTTATGTTGATGACAACTGTTGCATGTACTCATAACGGTACTCATACCTATTATAAATACCTTTTTAAGCATAATATTCATTCAATTACTAAAAAATAAACAAAATATAAACCTTTTGAATTCCTAAACTAAAACCAAAAAAATTAGGATTTTAATTTTTTTTTTTTTAATATTTTTTAATAATATTTTTAGTTGTAAATATTATCAAAAAATACAATATAGCAATGCATAATAAAGCAATGTAGTATATAGTATAATATACTACATTGCTATATTATGCATCGCTATATTAAAGCAACAGGTAACATTTTTTATTACATTAAATACATATTAATTACATTAAATACAACCTAGTTACATCAAGTACGATTTACATTAATTATAATTTAAAATATATTTTTTAGATTTAGAGTGGGTGTTGTTAAAAAAAAATGCTTGCTTTCATGCTAGAGGTAACCAACCAGCTGTTGTTTCTGTAAATAAAACAGGATGGTTAGTTGCAGCTAAGCTTGTACATGTTAGTGGTATTATGAAATGCCACCCATCACTTCCTGGGAGCAATTTTGGCTGCGTTATCGACAACTTATTTAACGTCTTTATTTGCGATGAAAAACGGCAAATTATTTTTCCATCTCCAAACCAAGCCATTACGTATGACCCTTATAAAAATTATCAATACCGTGGATTTACAGCAAACGAAAATGAAGTAGTTTTTACCGATTTGAGTTACCCTGTTTACTTAAAAGCTGGAAAACAAGTTACAATTTGGAATGGGGAGGATCTTTTTGACCTAACAGAAGAAGATAATTCTGGAATCGTTTGCGTTGACGTTTACGGTTCATTCCTTAATACTTTAAACTAATCTGTAAAATTTACTTCTTTGTTGTTAAACATATTTGATATTAAATTAAAAATTCATTTAAAACTTTTATTTTTTAATATTATTTTACTTTTAGAATGGTATCTATAGAAACAAACAAACAAAAAAGAAAAAATTTTTCTACTTATAAAAAAGAATCAACAAAGTATTATTTTAGAAACAAATATTGAAACAAAATAAAAATAAAAATACTTACAACTATTCGTTTTCTTTTTCAACATTGAAAGAAAAAACTTTAAAATCTTTATACTTCATACTTATATAATTTTTTTAAAATAATATTTTTATATTAAGCTATTTTGTCAATGCATTACTATCAGAATGCTTATTATACTAAGCTTTCTGCCAATACAATCATTGTAACACAGTTCTACATTTACAGATGTTAAAAATATTTCAGGTGGTAATTCTAGAACTGTTTGTTCCAGTTACTAGTTCTGGAATTGTGCGCGTTTAGTTTATTTTCGGCTCATTTAACTTTAATTTAAAAAATTTACTATTTTAGCAGAGGCATATTTTTTTGTATAAGTTAGCAAATAACAAGGTATGTGTGCTTATAAGAACACTCTACGCCGTAATAGTCCAAGAGAGGTAATGAAAAACTATTTATTTACTTAAGGTGTTAGTGTAAAATTATCAAAAATTGGACAGATGTCCGGTTAAAAAACTAAGACTATGTAGACAAGGAATGAGGGGAGAGGAAAAGAAAAGAGAGATGTTACCTTTACCATTTGACTATTATTGTACTATAGATTTGGCTGATACTGTTTGCATATGCCCATGTGTTGTTTGTGCTGTGCCACGATATATCTTAGTGTTGAAATTGTGACTCTATACATACCATATCGTATACCTTACCATTTCGGGTTTGGAATAAGGTAAATCTTCATTTGTTTTAAATTAAACATTTTGATTTGCTAAACTATCTTAGAAAAGATCAGCATTACCCTTCTGGAAAATATTTTCCTCTGCATTTATGCAACAACTTAAGATTTGGGTTCAGGCAGGTCTCCATTTGTGTATATGTAAAAACAAATATTGTGTATTGCTGAGCTTGCATTAGATAAGATAAGCATTTAAAATTAGTAAAACTAATTTAAAACAGGGTGGCCAGCCAAAAGCTAATTGATATTTCTAGGATCTTTCCAGGACTTTTCAAGGATAATTTGGGGTTATTCAAGGATATATTGATCTTTTCTCGACCAGAAAAAAACAAAATATCTTGTCTTCAAAATATGTTTTACATATAAATATAAATATATGTTGTAATATATTATACAATATATAAATACATACATATATATATATATATATATATATATATATATATATATATATATATATATATATATATATATATATATATATATATTTATAGACACACAAGGTTATCAAACACTTCTTTTTAATCTTTTTCTAAGATTTTTCAAGTTTTTTTAGTGAAATACCAAGCTCTTTAATTACCGGTTCTTTTTTCTAAAATTGTGTTTCTAAAAGAGCTTTCGTCCGGATAGTTTCGCTTTTATTCTGCTTCAATGGTCAGCTTCTTTTCAGTTTTAAGAAAATTCTTTGGGAAACAAGAGATTTCTCTTGTAGATTGTCTTCTAAAAACTTTAGCATTTTAGTGCTGTTCCTATGTCAATTTGGTCTACTTCTAGTTGGTTATTTGCTTTCTCTACTTCAATCTTTGGTAAGCTAAATGCTGTTGCAGCTTCTTTTAAAATGTTTGGCTTGAGAGTTATTATCATCAAATTTTGCAACATATTTTCTAAACTATTCAATAAAAATGCCATTATAGGTCTGTCTATTTAAAATAGAATTAGGAATCCTTTTAATTTTTTAGCGAGATCTTAAAAAAACTGTATTCGCAAAGATACAAACTTGTCAAGATAATGATCTAAAAGAGCTTCATAGCTCTTGGGTTTTGGGCATTTTTTTAGTGAAACTTATCTTAAATAAAATATTAAACTTACCTCAAATAAAGTAAATTCTGTGGTTTTCTAATTCTCAATTAAGAATTTGTCTCCTGATGTTAATAATGTCATTCTGTAATATTTGTTACCGAAGACCTCAGCCAATACAACTACTAATGATTTGGGTTTGGCAGGTCTCCGTTTTTATTTATATAAAGATTCTGTTTTGCTGAACAAGCTTTACATAAGATTGGCATTTATCTACTAGAAATTGTATTCCCTCGCCTTTAGATAATTTATCGGATAAATTTATCAATTTAATTTAGTGAGGTTTGCCTTGCTAAACTAAATTAATAAACTTATCCGATATATTTGTTTGACAAATTTATCCAATAGTTTGTTTCACATGGTCTTAAAGATGTTATTCTGTAATAGCTGTTACCTGAGGTTTCAGCAAATACAAAGACTGAGTGATGGGTTTGGGTAACTCTCCATTTATTTTACTGTAGAGATTGTGATTTTTTGAGCTGGCGCTAGATATGAATGCCATTTTTCTTTTGAATATTGTTTTCTCATCGTTTTAAATAATTTCTGGAAATAATTCCTGTGATTATCTCGGGTTTAAAATAGAGTTTGTGTCACGTTGTTTTAATTGTTTTTCTGTACTAGCTATTACCAGGACTTCAGCTTATGCAAAAACTGAGATTTGAGTTAAAAATGATTCGTTTTTTGAAGGTTTAAAATTTTTTAGGCATGTTAACACATCAAACTTATCAATAGTAAATAAATTACAATGAATATATTTTATAAACTTATATTTTTTAAACTTTTCTAAATTTAAAGACTTACATTGAAATTTAAATGATATTGTTAGTGATCTTATTTGCGTTATTTATTTGCTTAACAAAAGGAAAGTTACATTTATCCTCTCAAACATCTTCCCATCTAATGTATAATTTCAAAATTTCCCTTTCACCTGAAAGCATAGTTATAAGCACAAAAACTGTCAAACTAATATTAATATAATACAAACAAATAAAATTATATTTACTGACACATAGATCAAGTTGCTATTTAATGGCTTAGTTCTCAACCACATTAACATATGACATATCCGCATAACATAAAGGTAGAAAAAAGCACATCAAATCTAATTAAGCATCCCCTTTTCAGTTATCTCCTAATCCAAATCAAACCAAATCATATCAAATCAAATATATTTCTGAATAAAAGTTCTTACAACATGGATATTAACAAATAGTAATGAGTACTAATATTAAGTAAACACCTTTCAAATTCAATAATAATAAAAATAGTGATAATAGCAACAATAAATATAATATAGATATTAATAATGGTAGTAATTATAAAAAGTTTTACTGTATAAGTATAACAATATTATAATAACAACAACAATCACAGCAATAAAAATAATAATTATTATAACAACAATAGACTAATAATAGCAGTAATAATTACTATATATATATAATAATAATAACAATATTATCATTAATAATAATAGTTAAAAGTAGTTAATAATAGTAATGTAAATATTTCAAAAAATAACAATAAACGATAGTAACAATAACAAATATTATTAGAGAAATTAGAAATATCAAACGTGTTATATTAATAACAGTAAAGTAAACAATACTTAAGACAACTAAACTTGATAATAGAAATTATAAATATTAACTGTATTTTTTTTAATAAAAAGTAGAAAAAACTGATTTTAATGGTTTAGAATGAATTGAGCATTGATATTAATAGTTTAGAATGAAATTTTAGTTGATAAAGAACATTTTCAAAGTTTTAATGATTTGATATTATATAGATTTATGTACGTAGTTATGCACTGTTAGCATGGATCCTGGTAATGCCTACCTAGCTGACCCAAGAACGCAACTTATACGGAAAGATAGCGTACACATCAAGGTACCCTGTGATGCAAATTTTGAAATCTTTTAATTTTGTCTGTGGAAAAAAATTAAGTTTGAATGTTCAAATTGATTGAAATATTGACTTCATAGTGCGCGATATAAAAACACTTGTAGAGTATGAACCACTCTATATAGTTTAATAAAAAGTGTGTAGGCTACATTTGCACTATAAAATTTAGTGCAAATGTAGCCTTCAGCCAAACCAAACTCTTGACGAAATTTCAGTCTGATTGGTTGACTGGTTTAGGATTTATGGCAATTTTAGTGGTAGAAGACGGCGTGAATTTTAGGTGTTACACTTGCACCAGTTATCATTAAGTAACACCTTTTGAAATTTTCAATTTTTCTAGCAAAATCCAGCTGAAGGATGTATCTAAAGCAAGTCTTGAAAACTAAATTTAAGTTTTTGAATGCTTCATTTATGCACAAAATGTTAAAAATCATGTTTGTATTAATAAGTTGCTGCAACACATCCACATTTTTAAGAAGCTTCCTGCATTCATTTCCTTCAAACTGGCCCCCATGATATGGGCTCAGTTAAATGCGGAGGGCGGCTGACCACTCAACAGCTTCTATCCAAGCAGTTTTAAGGATCATGAAAAGATGGTTGATAACTCCTAAGAAGAGATGCAATTCCATCTGTGGGATGGTTTCCGAAATCAGAACATAGACAGTCCCGCAGATGATTGGCTTTCGAATAACATGATTCACAAGACTTGATAAATCATTGCGGTGAGCAACAACCCAAACTGTACTAGAATCGTTCTGTGATTTTTAAGTCACTCCAGGTGAAGAAATCGCTCAAGTGTTTACCTGCTCTTAGGAAATTCATGTAGAAATTTTACTCTACCATCTTGCTGCTAGATGTTTGGTTTACTGTTTTGACAAGTTTCTTTAATCCGTTGTTTGACAAGACCGTATTTAATTGTACATTTACAAGGGCTAGAGTGATCAATTCTGGAGCGCTTGATATTGGCTGAGCACTACTTTGACCTAAAACCAATACATACATATTTTATAGTTACAATTAACTTTGTCAAGTAAGGTTGCGAAAACTTTCAAATTATTCGTTTTTAAAGAAACAAGAAACATTTCAAAAATATACTTTTTCAATTCAAACCACGATTTAAATAGCAATTTAATATTTTGGTTTATAAAATGAAAATGGTACATGTACCAATAAAATAATAATAAAATAATAAAAATTGTTGGTATATATGGTTGTTATAATAAAAATTGTTGGTATTTCATTGTAGAACACTCATGTAACCATTATTTTAAAAATAGTGACCAAATATCAAAGTAACCGGTAACGCTTTGAGGTATAAGTAACAAAAAACTGAAAACATTTAAACTAAAACTGCCATAAATCCTAAACCAGTCAATCAATCAGACTGAAATTTTGTCAAGAGTTTGGTGCGGCTTTAAGCTAAATTAGCACTAACTTTTATCAAATTACATAGAATGATTCATATTCTACAAATGTTTTTATTGGCACCCTATGAAGTCAGAATTTTATTCAATTTGAACATTTATTGAAATTTTGAAATCTTTTGATTTTGCATCACAGGGTATCTTGATGTGTGCGTTATCTTTCCGTATAATTTGCGTTCTTGGGTCAGCTAGGTAGGCATTATCAGGATCCGTGCTAACCGTGTTTATTTACCAGTTACATACAAAAGTGGGGCAGCAGCTATTTGTATTGCGATCGCTACAACTTTAATTGGGGATAATAAATATTAAAAAAATACAGGTAATCAAATTGAAAATTAAATACAATGGAAAGCAAGTAAACCATTAGTAAAATATCTCATAAACTAGAAGAAGACAATCATATTAGAAAAAATTAAACTAGTTTAGTTTTAAATAAGTTTTAAAACTAAAGAAACTAAAACCTACAATATATGATAATCTGTGGCAATAAAATTAAAATAACTAACATAATAATCTTATTAAATTTTAAAGATTTTTAACAAAAATATTTGTTGAATTAGAAGCCAAAAATACAAACAAATGCAAATATTTTAAGTGAATTTTCCTTAATAACCAGCCATCTAGCGACCAACCTATTACGCATGCTATGAGATCTCATAGCTTGCGCCCAGGGTTAGTAAGTGGATGGCTGGTTGGGTGTTGAATTTTTGATAAATTTTTGGTATCTCAGTTTCCTGTATAAAAAACAGATGAAAATTGGTTTGAAAGTAACTGAAAAGTTATTAGCTTTATTCAATTTTCGGAAAAGGTCACCCACTTTAACCACTTTTGACCACATTACACACTGGCTCCCATATATCCTTTTTTTCCTTCATATATCAACCTGGTTCTCAAAAGAACCATAATTTTATAGTGATTTCAAAATTCATATTCTTTTTTACTGAAATTATAAAAAAAAAATTGCAAACGAAATGTCATAAAAAACTACCTTTTCAATTTTTAGTTAAAAATTATTGTTTTTTTGTGTATAAAGTTTAAGAAACTATTATTTATTTCAGCATCATCGCCCTAATGGCTGGTTGTTAAGGAATTTGTGAATATTTTGTATTATAAAGGTACAATTAATCTGGATTAGTTATTTATGGAAAGAGAAAATCATTTTGATTTTTTTCTCAATCAAATAATTTAGTAATACTTTTACTTTTGTTTTTTTTAAATTATATTGTCAATCATTATAATCTTAGCAATATATTAGACATTTTAACAAATATATAAACTATATGTACGAAGCGCGTTACTAATTCGAAACTTCGAACAATTTGAATCTTTAATGCGGTTATCAATGCATCTGCGAAGAACAAAAAATTGCATTTCTCAAGAACCTTAAACTTGTAGTGAAAACTTAACCTTGAACTTGTAGTGAAAAGACAACATAAAAAATGTGCCTTCTTCGAAGAGAAAGAATCAAAACACTCTAGTAGACTAAATAGTGGCCTCATACACTATTTGCAGGAGAGATCGATCAACAGAAAATGAGCAACTTTCAATAACTAGGAAGTACTTTAAATTTAGAAGATGTGTTCGGAAGTTACAACGACATCTACAGTAAATGATAGGGAAATGAATGTAACAAATGCCACTACACGATTGAAGTAAAGCTCATAAGCACAACATCTTACTACAGAAACTTTGCTAGGTATGTGCTTAACACTGTACAACTTGTATTAACATTGTATAACATTTATGATGCGGTGTTAAACATTTTTGATACAACACGTTTATAACTTTATAACATTGGTAGTTTAGTATTGTATAGCCTTTTGTAAAATTGGTATAAGTCTTTAGGGTTATCTTTTATTTATATTTGTTTCATTTTTGTATTAGTTTGTAAAACTAAATAGATATAAGATATAGTTAAACACTTGAGTTTAAAAGTGCTCTTATGTGTAAGTGCTCTAAAAGCGAAGGAAAATCTGATAACAGATTAAGAGCTTCTATGCACGGCTGTCCCGAAAATATCTTAAAGCTAACGAGGATTTATATTGTACCAATATAACTAATTGATTTGTTAAAAGCAACTTAAAAAGAATTACATGAAAATTCTAAAAACATGCAGATAAAAATGTTTCTTATAAGTCAAATATTTTATATACATTTCTAAAAGTTTATTTGATAATATTAAGTTATTAATATGGTTTCAGCGAAGAAAGAACTGAAAGTCAGTAAAATTCACCGAGCGTAGATATATGAATGCTATATTGGATAATACAAAAAAATCTTCTTGAAACAAGAAAATGGTTGAAGATAAGTATTTTATCAGACGTTAGTTTAAAAAAAGAATTGAATTATAGAAAAAGATAATGTTTTATATAAGTAGTATGTTGTAGACCAAGTTTTTTTGTTTTATATAACTGTGTTGTTTTTGGTCATCAAATTTTTAAACATTTAGACAGCAACAAGATAAACAGTTTGAATTTAAATCTCTCATCAAAGTTGATTCAAAATTTATGCATTTGGGTTATTAATGTTCCTGAATGTATTTATTATTAGCATTACTAGTTTTTAATACTTAGATGTACAACTTATCAACGTTTAACTTTAATTCTTCTTTATAACAATATGCAACAACAAAGTGATTAAAAACCATTGATGTCAAAGATCCATTATTTGAGATTGATAAAACGATTTGAACTTTAAACTACTCTTTTTTCTTTTTAAGATAAAAAAATTAAATACTACTTTTTAAATATTTATTTCTATTTACTTAAAAAAATAATTTCTTACTAATTTGAATATGAAAGGCTTTGTAGTAAAGATAGTACTATATATATCAGAGGTGTACATTTTGACATTTACAAGCATTGTGTAAACTCAAAACTTTTGTTTTTTCATGCTTTTGCCAAATGAGAATATTTTGCAAAGAATTGTGGTGACTAGAGCAAGAGAACAAAATAACCTTTTTTTTTTAATTTTTTTTTTTGTTTTATTTTATTTTGCCGTATAATACTATTTACAATAGGAAAAATCGTTTACATATATAATAAATGGCCGGAGCAAGATGAAGACATACTGCCTTATCACCGAGCCCCGTTAACATTGAAGCCGTCAGTTAATATTACAATTTAAAAACTTTAAACATAAAAGTATGTATATATATATATATATTTCTACAAAGATATTATAAAACTTATAATAAGATATTAAAATAGCATAAGTTTTCAATAACAACATATTTAAATGAAAAATAAAAGTCAGAAGATCCAAAAAAAAAAAAAAAAAAATAAGTTATGACATTTTCACAAAGAAAACAAACAAAAAAAGTAGATGAAAACCTATTCAGTTTATATATTTTTTTATTATTTTATAATCAAATTTTAAAATAAATATTTTAGATCGAAATTTTTTCCTAATAAGAAACGTTTACATACTATTTTGAATTGTTCAAAAGATATGTTTTGAAGAATGTTATTTTTATTAATTTTTTGAAAAAATTCATTCCATAGAAATGCTCCACGATATTGAATTTGGAATGAACTGAGTTTGAAATAGAATCTTGGAACTACAAAATTATCATTTGAAAAATTTGTGGGGTACTTATGAGAAATTTTAGTAAAGTAAGAGTGAAATATATTAGGCGACAAACCATGTTTAGATTTAAACATGAACAGCATAACTTGATATATGCTAAGTTTATAAAAATTGAGTGCATTAAGTTCCATTAAGAAAGGCTCTCCATGAGCAGTTCTCTTAACGCCAAAAATAATTTTGCATGCAATTTTTTGTTTACTATAAATTTTTTTAAGCTTTCCATAGTTGCTACTTCCCGATGCAATATTGCAATAGGATAGATAACTATGGATAAATGAAAAATATATAATTTTTAAAGACTTGATATTAAGAAATGGTTTAACTCTATATAGAACAGAAATATTTTTGGAAATTTTTTCAATAGATTTAATATGAGATTTCCATGATATATTTTCATCTAATATTATTCCCAGGAAGTTTACATTTGATTCTCTTTTAATAACTGAATTATTCATAAAGAGATTGGGTAATTTTAGAGGGAGGTGATCACTCTTATTAGGTTTATGAAACAACAAAAATTTAGTTTTCAGTACATGTAATGAAAGTTTATTACAAATAATCCAATAATTAACTTTTATTAGTTCTTCATTAAATATTTTAAAAAGATCTTTTATATTTTTATTTGAGTAAAAAAGATTAGAGTCGTCAGCAAACAAAATAAGATTTAAAGTCTTTGAAGCTAAATATAAATCGTTAATGTACAACAAGAATAATAGTGGTCCTAGGATGGATCCCTGGGGAACACCACAAGTTATAACTTTGTTTCCTGTTTCATTTTCTTTTTACACTATGTATTGTTTCCTGTTTGACAGGTAATTTTTAAACCAGAGTAGGTTATTGTTTAATACTCCATAGAGTTCTAGTTTTTCTATAAGTATGTCATGGTCAACTGTGTCAAATGCTTTTGACAGATCAATAAAAACTCCTAGTGTATAACAATCATTATTGAACCCATCGGATATATAATTTATTAAATCGATTACTGCATGATCCGTTGAATGTTTTTTTTTGAATCCAAATTGTTTATTATACAGTATTTTGTTTTTGGTTAAATATTTATTAAGCCTATCATACATAATACGTTCTAACAATTTTGAAAAGCATGGTGAGACAGAAATAGGTCTATAATTTGACATAATTGTGTTATCGCCAGTTTTAAAAATAGGTGATATTTTAGCAATTTTTAATTTCTCCGGTACAATACCGGATTGTATTGAAAGGTTAAAAATATAAAACAAAGATGGTTCTTTGATATGGAAGATTGCTTTAACTACGTTCACGCTAATTTGATCAATGCCAGCGGATTTATTATTTTTCAGACTATTGTACGCATTACGCACCTCAGTTATATTTAAACTAACTTCTTTCATAGATATATTGGTTGGTTTTATATAGGATTTGAAATTTGTGGTGTTTTTTGGGATTTTACTTGCTAAATTTGGGCCAACTTCACGGAAATAGTCGTTGAGCTTTTCAACGATGGTTTCTTTATTACTGATCATTTCCCCATCAATTATGAGTTTTTGTGGCAAATTATTGTTAGAACCTCTTTTTTTACCAATTATCTGGTTAATCACATTCCAAGTTTTTTGAGTGTTTCCTTGTGTTTTTTTTAGCATCTTAGCATAATAAATTCTTTTAGAGTGTTTCTTTGTTTTTTCAAATAAACTTTTATAATTTTTGTAATTTATTTCATTTATGAATGATTTATGTTTTAGATATTTCTCATAAAGTTTTTGTTTTCTCTTAGATGATTTAAGTAAACCTTTGGTCATCCAAGGGCTTAAAAGTGATTTTGAATTTATAACTATTTTTTTTAGTGGAAATGCCAAATCGTAATATTTACAAAACTGCGCCAAAAACCTTAAGTTTTGGGCTCACCCAGCCTTTAATGTAAGAGCAACGAGTTTTTAAAACATTTCCTCTCTTAATTTAATGTAATTTTATATTTATCTGCAAATATCAAATTTCATGCAATAATCTCTTATTTTTTTTAAATAATGACCACATTTTTAAACCCCTTACTTTGTGGGAGTTGTAAACTTTGCAGGGTCATTAAAACTTAAAACTAATAGATTATTGTATGAAATTTGAAAATTGTTGATGAATATAAATTTAGATAAGAATAATAAAAAAATTCGTCGCCCCCACGTTAAGGGCTGGATGGCAAAAAAATTAGCGTTTTTGTTCCCAAGCTCCCAATCACCGCAATTCATTGTAAAATATTCTCATTTCACATAAGCATAAACATACAAAAGTTTGAAGTTTGCAGTTGGTTCAGTAGGTTCATCAGGCTTCCTGAGTGACCAGTAGGTTCATCAGGCTTCCTGATGACCCTACTACTGGAGAAACAAGCTGTCGAAGAAAAAAATTTGATAAGTATTTTTACTAATTTATTATTGCTCTGTTCTTTAAGAACATTAAGCACTCTATTTGTAGAATACACTGACATAATTTATATATATATATATATATATATATATATATATATATATATATATATATATATATATATATATATATATATATATATATAAATGAAGAGTACACGGGAAAAAAGGGCATAGTCATATTTAAAAAGTTTTGAGAAAGTATATATTAATCATTTATAAAAGTTTTTACATAAAGCATAGAAGTAAATTATAAAAAATTATTTCGTAATTAATTTATCTGAAGAAGACATTTTTAATAAAATATTTGTAACTTTTATTAAAATTTTTTTTTGCCTAACTTTATACAAAAACTTTTATAAATGATTCATATATACTTTCTGAAAACTTTTTAAATGTGACTATGCCGTTTTTTCCCATGTACTCTCTCTCTCTCTCTCTCTCTCTCTCTCTCTCTCTCTCTCTCTCTCTCTCTTTATATATATATATATATATATATATATATATATATATATATATATATATATATATATATATATATATATATATATATATATATATATATATATGTATATATATATATATGTAAATATACAGCCCTGTTTTATGTTTTATGGTGAAACCTTTGTGTGAAATATTTTTTGGCTAACCTGATTGCCAACCACTTTTTTCTTAATTCCGAAGGCGATATATATATATATATATATATTCATATATATATATATATATATGAATATATATATATGAATATATATATATATATATATATATATATATATATATGAATATATATATATATATATATATATATATATATATATATATATATATATATATATATATATATATATATATATATATATATATATATATATATATATATATATATATATATATATGAATATATATATATATATATATATATATATATAGAAAAAAACAGTGAGAACAGAATATAATCATGCATTTTATTTCGGTAAAACTTGCTTTTATCTTTATTAATAATGAACCAATTTTTTAAAAATTTATTATGGCCGTTTTTATTTATAACTAATCAGTAAAAATATAAGAAAATGTGTTTGTTATACAATTAGTGATTATTTAATTACGCAGGTGTTAATTTGCGTGCACAAAAATTATTTGTACAAAACTGTTTTATTACTTGTTATGAATGCTTATGGTTTTTTAATTTATAAAATATCAAATTTATTACTGAATTTATATTTCTAGAATATTATTTTTGGCAATTAATAACACTTTTAATAAAAGAAGTCATTAAAAGCTCTGTTCATTGAACATTATGGCACCCAAAGGTAAATATTTATATACTACTCAACAAAAACATGTTATAGACTTGGTTAAACAAGGAAATATTTATCGAAAAATTGAAAAACTTACAAATATTCCATTTGCAACAGTTGGAGCCATTGTAAATAAATACAAACAAAATGAAACGTTTGAAATTCATGCTAGTCGAGGAAAAAAAAGCTAAAGACAACCTCATGAGATGATAGAGAAATTTTAAGAATGAATAAAAATCGGTTTGAAATTGCAAAAACTATAACAAATCATCTGAAAAACTTAACAGAAAGCACAATTATATAATTAGAAAACGCATTTATAAAGAAGGGTTTAGTGGATGTTGAGCTCGGAAAAAACCGTTTTTAACAAAAAATCACACGAAGAGAAGAATGAATTTTACAAAAAAGCATTATTTAATGCCAGTATTATTTTGGAAAAAAGTAATTTGATCTGGTGAAACCAAGTTTAATTTGAAAAAACTGATGGTGCACAAAGAGTTTGGCGAGAGAGGGGTGAAGCATATAATTTGAGTTGCACGAGAGGAACAGTTAAACATGGTGATAGAAGTGTAATGTTATGGGGTTGTGTGGCATGAGATGGTGTTGGAAAACTAGAACTATTGATGAAATTATAAATGGTTTGTATAACAATATATTGAAACGAAATTTAAAATTTTCTGCTAAAAGACTTAGATTGGGAAACAGCTTTTTTGTTTCAACCAGACAATGATCCAAACATACTGCTAAAAAAATTTAAACCTTTTTGATGAAAATGGCATAAAAGTTTTAGAATGGCCTTCACAGAGCACAGATTTGAATCCTATAGAACATTTGTGGACTTATAAAAAAAAAGGTAATAGAGCTATTACGAAAAAAGAAAATTTGAAGAATGCTGTTGTTAAATCATGGTCTATCATTGACAATAATCAAATCAAATGTCTATTAGAATCAATATCGAAACGCTTGTTACATGTTATTAAAGCAAAAGGAAGACCAACTAAATGTTAAAGTATATTAATAAAATACAAAAAACTGAAACTGATTCTTAGTTATTTTAATAAACTAGTAATTTTTCTTAGCTTTAACCTATAAAGTTTTTCTTGTGCAATTATTTTATGTGCAAATGTTTCCCTTCTTCATCCCTTCTTTTTCATTCAGTCATCCCCTTCTTTTTGTTTCAAATTCTTAACCAGGTAATTGAAAAGCATAAAAACAAAGGTTTTTTGAAGTTTTTTTTAGCAAATGAATAATTGGACAAAAAAAAAGTTTTTTATAGCTACTGCATAATAGCCCATCCCATTTTGACCCTCATGAACAAATTTTAACATACGGAGTGTCGTAAAATATTCCCAAGGTATCGTTTTCTTAATGAATTTATTTTTATTTTTTATTGTAGATGACTATTAATACTCGCGCCACTCTCTTAAAGTTTAACATTTTTACATTTTTTGAGTTTTTATGGGCATTTTCAAACAATCGGCGCGAATAGAAGTTTACAAACCATTAGCTTTATAATAACGTCATTACATGTAATTGAAGGTTTTTTATCTATACTGACTGTGCGCATTTTTATTACTATTATTTTTGTTAACTGGTGGTATTTTTGTTAACTGGTGAAATTAGAAAAAAGAGGTTTTTAAACACGATAGCGTTGAGGCCCAATACACAGCAATTAGAAATTTGTTAGATGCTGTTTAAAAGGAGTTTGTACAAGGTTAGCTAAGTTTCGTGGCCAACCATTACTCTAGGTAATCTTCTGCCATCATGTCAGAGAGCTTCATATAGGCGTAGCCGTAAATTAAACTGTTAAACTGGGGAATAAACTATTAATATCATAAAACTATAAAAGGTTAAAAAATAGTAAGGTAAAGATAAAACTGCTTCATTTTAAAATATCTTTTTGCAAAAACAAATTGAATAAGTTTCTAATTTAAAAATTAATTACATATAGACTTTTGAGAAGAGCAGAGATTATTGTGAACTTGCGGAAAAAAATCAGACCATTATGTGAAAATTATCAAGAATGGAGCTGTTTCACATGCCTTAAATTTCATGAAAATCAACTTGCATTTCTTTAAAATCAGGCAGGTTGTTATTCTGAGTAATAACTACTATTTATAATATTGTATTGTAATTAGTTTTCAATGTTATTTTTGTTATCATTTTCTTTTCCTCTCCTTTAAAACTTAACAACTTCAAACTTTCTTCTGAATTTGGGAAATTTTCTTCTTTTATCTTTCTCATTAGTTTTACTATGATCTCTAATTTTAGAGGTGTATGCACTGCATGTACAAAAAAAAAAAGTATAAGTTGCCGTGCAACTCAATGTGATGTATGTTTCTTTTGGACTCATTTAAAATGTAGCAGGCTTTATGATCATGAGTACAATTTAACACATTCAAAACGCTCAACATGGCTGTGTGTAAAATGATATAAAGATGTCTTTCTATTGACAAATGTATCTGATTATGAATTTAAACTATCCTTCTCTTCAAATAAAATTATTATAACTGATGATTTGCCTTTATCAACCGAACTCTTTCCAGCATCTGGATTGAATAAAATCTATACTCAATTTAATAAATTTATTACATCATATGCTTAAGTTTCTGATGAGAAAAACTGTTCATCTTTTGATGTAGATTGTCAATATTGACATTAATAAATTTTGTTTTCATATATTTAACATCATAAACTTTATGTCCTTTTCCCATTTAGAAAAAAACTTTGAAGATCTGAACATATTATTATCATTAATTAGTCTTGAAATTAGCATTATTGGGATTACAAAAACAAGTTTAAAAAAAGAATCTCCTACTTTGGATTATTAAATGAATAATAAAATCAATTCGAAATCTTATTCAAGGGAAAATATTAAGGGTAAAAGATCCGACAAATGTAATTAAACTAAGAACTATCTTTAAACGCTATAGATATACAATAATTAATCTAACAAAACTAAGTTAAAAAATACATTTCAAAAAATTCTTTTCAGAAAATGTAAAAAATTTTCGTGAAACCTGGAAAGGCATAAAAAGTCTAATAAATGTGAAAAATGTCAATAATGTACCTCCAAATTGCTTACAAGTAAACAAAACATACATAGCTGAACCAACTCGAATCTGCAAAGAATTCAACAACTTTTTCACAAATGTAGCTCATAAACTTAATTCTAAAACTCACTTATCATACATTAGCTGTGAAAAAAATCTTAAACGTCCAAATATTTATAGTTTACTAATATCTCCAAAAAACCATTCTGAAATCTCATTACTTATATCGAAATTAAAACCTAGAAAATCAATAGGTCCCAACAGCAAACCCACAAACAATCTTATTGATTTTAGTTCTTAATTTTCTCATATTCTCTCTAACCTATTTAATATCTCCTTCTTAAATGGAATTTTTCCTTACATTCTGAAATTATCTTGTGCCATTCCAGTATATAAAAATGGCTCAAAACTCTCATGTTCTAACTATAGACCAATTTCAATTCTATCTACTATTAGCAAGATCCCTTGTATTCTAGATTATACTCGTTTTTGAGTTCCTTAACTGTTTAAACGATTTTCAGTTCGGATTTCGATCATAACACTCTAATTGCAACAATTTAATAAGCATGAACGAAAAAATAATAAAGGCACTGGATACTGGTTATTTTGGTGGTGTTTTTATCGACTTACAAAAAGCGTTCGATACTGTTAATCATACCGTTTTAATACCTAAACTAGAACATTACGGAATCCGAGGAGTTGCTTGTAATTGGTTTCAATCTTATAATCTTATCATTCAAATTGGAAGCAGTTTGTTAGCATCAATGGTTACAAATCAAATAACAAAAACATAGTTTGTGGTATTCCCCAGGGTTCTGTACTTGGCTTTTTATTGTTTTTAAATTATTCTAATTATCTTTATAACTCTGTCCACTTCTCATTAGTCCATTTGTTTGCTGATGATACTAATATCTTGCATATTAATACGTCTCATCATTCCTTGTGTAAGATCTTATTTAACTTAGATCTAAATGTTTTAGTTCATTGGCTAAATGCAAACTTACTTTCTCTGAACTTCGAAAAAACTGAACTAATATTTTTTTCACCACCAAGACAAAAAAATTTATACAACAATCATATAACTAAAATTAAAATTAATAATAGACGGTTAAATCCAACACACGTTATTAAACATCTTGGTATTTTTATAGACTTGAACCCCTCATAAAATTTTCATATAGATCCACTCCGTAATAAATAATCGAGCTAATGGCATGCTTTCAATAATTCGCCATTATGTTGATAAAACTACCCTTAAGAATCTGTATTTTCCAATTTTTCAGTCTCATCTCAACTACTGTTGTCAGGTTTAGGGACAAATTGGCAACTGTAATATTAATAAACTGTTATCAGCTCAGCGCCAAGCAATCCTAAAAATTAATTTTGAACTCCATTATACAGAAACTTAAAACTTCTTCAAATAACTTATAACTCCTACCTTGTTAGCACCAGTTAGATTTGCTAATCTTCTTTTTGTTTTAGAATCCCTTAATAAAAATTTACCTTCTTCTATTACAACCTTCTACATTGAAACTCGATTTATTCATGCACATTTATCTAGAAACATCAACAACGGAAAACTAAATGTACCTCCCTACAAAAATTTGAAGTATGGTAAGTATTCTACTCACACATCAGTGCATCAGTGAATGGAATCAAAGTCTTGTGTGCATTGTGAATGAGTTTTTGAAAATATAAAACTTGAAAATAATTTATCTTTATTTCTATATTTAAAACAAAATAGATTTAAACAAATTCTAAAAAAAATGAAATTTTAATTTTTATCATTGTTAACTTCTTTTAGATTGCTTATTTTTCTTTTTCTTCTATTTTACTACTTTTATTTATATTTATAAATATTTTTATTTACTATTTTTATAGAAACTCTATTGTTTTTGTCATAATTATTATTTTTTTTTATTACTGCTAATTTTATTATTATTATTATTATAGTTGTAATAAATACTATTGTTTTTGGTGTTACTTTTGCTCTATTAACGAATAAAGTTAATATTGTTATTATTATTATTATTTTTTAAATTAATATTATTATATAGTTATTTAATGTCACTCAGTTGATCAGGTTTTTGCATGAGTAACTCCTTCCTTGTCAATCATTTATATATATCTATTCTTAATAATAATAATTTTGTTTTTATTATTTATATTATAGATTCTTCTTTATATTTACTTCTTTATTATTTATAATATATATTCTTCTTCTTATTATTATTGTTGTTGTTATTATTATTATTATTATTATTATTATTATTATTATTATTATTATTATTATTTATATATTATTGTAATTAGATTGTAATTTTTGAGGAAAATAAATATCTTATTTTTATTGTTGTCGTTGTTGTTGTTGTTAAATAACTTTTAAATCGCCTTAACTACACCGAGTATCTTTTTGGCAAACAGTCAGCAAATAGTACAACCACTATTCGTTACACGAATGGTACTAGATCCTTTTAAGACTTCGTCAATAAAATTGCTATTTGCTACTCGTTCCACTATTACCCAGCAAGCAGATAACATTGTTTCAATGTTGAGAGTGGTTGATATATGGCTGAAAAATAACCATAGTTATTTTTAGATATATCTAAAAAATCAACGTTATTTCAAAGTAAGTTTAACGTTAAAAATAAACGTTGAAAGTTTCAATATTAATTCAACGTTTTTTTTTTTAAACGTCAAAAATGAATTAAAGTTTTCCAACGCTAATGTACTAGTATTTTAGTATCAGCGAGTTGAGTAGCAAATATAGACTGTAGTAGATTTTTCCACAGCTATTTATCCGAAAGGGAGCAAAAAGTTAGTCAGGCCAATCAAGTAACCCAGCGGAAGCCAGTGTCGTGTAGACTTCCTTAGGAAATTGGACATAGTCCTAAACTTTTTAATATTTACATTAGAAATCTTCCAACTCTCATTCAACTTAGTTTGCTTGCGATTTTACTCACTCTGAGGAAGATGCGGACTCAAATGCACTACTGACAAAATTGGCACATGTCTTTTACAAAACTAAAGACTTCTCTACGTCTAATGGCCTCACATTAAATTCGTCAGAGACACAGTTTATAGTATTTATGAACCCTAGAAAGAAACTTTCAGATAAGTTACGGATGGTAGTAGACGGCTGTGCAATCAATTCAGTCAAATCAGTTAAACTGTTAGGAGTAACCCTTGATTGGCATCTTACCTTTAGTTCTTATATAGTAATGATAAAATAAAAATGTCATGGTATCTTGGAAGTTCTTCGAGAGCAAGTCAATACATTACTCGGGACCGTCTGAGATTGGCTTATATTTCATTAGTAAGATATCAGCTTGAGTATTCTAGTGTCATTCTTTCATCTGCGGCACCATCACAGTTAAAGAAATTGGACATAGTTCAAAAAATTTCTTCTCGAGTTATTTGCGGAGCAAATAAAGATGCTCATTCAACCCTACTTCTCAATGAATTTAAACTGGACTCAATAAAAGATAGAAAAGAAAAACTGTAGCTGAACTTGTTCGTGCAGGTTTGTTATCATCTTTCACAGCAGTATTGCTGAGCTGATTGGATAAACTGAGTTTCTGCTTTGAATTAAGTGTGATAAATAACTTATAAAACAACGATAAAAATTGTGCTTCATTATTTCTTTCAGGAAAATAACTCAATATTGCAGCTGCAGTTGTTTCGTCAAATATTGCCAATGTAAGGTTGACAGCTTGTTTGTTGTTTCCAAGATAAGTGACTTGATTAACTTTTTAAAGTTAGTTTTTCCTGCTTTTTTTAATTTCCTGTTTAGTAATTGATCTTTTAATAAACTTTATGAAATATATTCCCTGCAATGTAACCAGCAGTAACTTCAACTTAGTCTCTGGAAAAATGTAATAAAGAAAAAATGGAAAAACATACTTTTTTGCATTCGACGTTGTTTCTTACATTTTTTATAAAACGGAATATATCATATAGTAAGTATTTTTTAAATACTCCTTATGTAAACTGGATGATAAAAAAATAGTTTTCTGTTTCCAGTATATGCTTTATAAAACTATGAAAATGCATTACCATTATTAGAATGGTCATAGGTAATAACATCTCTTATCAGTGCCGGTTTTAGTAATACCAGCGCTCTGGGCGAGATTTCTACGGCACCCCTAACTTAATACAATCCCATGCAAAAAAAAAAAGGCAAAGGGTATAACTAAATAACCAGTTAGTAAAATTGAATTATTTAAAAAAGAAGTTGTAAAATGAAACTTTTTTATCAGCAAATTCTTTTATTAGTTTATCAAAAGTTTATTCAGCATTTTATTTTCGATTAACAAAGCTCCTAAGTTTGTCAACTTTGATTGGGATATTGTTGATCTAAGGTTTTTATCAATTTAAGCGTTAAAAAATTTCTCTCCCTATTAGAAACCGTTACAGGTATAATCAATATCGTTCACAATGCTATCCACACGTTTGGGTATAGGTCTTGTAAGTTGCGATCTTTAATGAAATTTGAAACAAAAACAGGAGTCACCACATTCTTCTCGCATAAAAAAACTTTCAGAGTTATGAGTTTGCACAACATACTACTGTCTTTATCTGACTTAGAGTTCACAGTTAATTTCAATTGGAGATTACCTTAAAGTTCAACATGGTCACGTTTTTCCGGAATCTGTTTTATATTGTACAAAAAAGACCACGATTCTGAATACTTACTTAACTGATCAAATATTTCATTGAATGAGCTTAATGTAGAGTCCAAAGAGAGTTAAAAAATTCAACTTTAAATTTTTTTCCGGGGAAGTTATAGGGTCATAGCGGGAAGTATCTTGACGCCTAATACATAGAAGGCTTGATGTGGCTTTAAACACAGGTTTGATTTCTAGTTCTTTCTAGCCAATTCCTTTGCCGTGAAAATGGCGCTTTAGAATTCTGCATTTCTTATTTCCTCCAAGAAAGTGGAGCATTTTTTCAACATTTCTGTGCATTTACCGAGATTTATGTCTGTTGATTGTAGAGATTTACTTACGACATTAACTTGAAAAAGTCATACCAAACAACCAACAAAAACATGAAACTGAAATCTTTTAACTGTTTAGCTAGACTAGTAGCCTCATGAGAGACTTGAACATCAGTTTTTTTATTTTCAATAGTCAAAGTAATTAAATTATTATGGATGGCACTAAGTTGATAACGGACTGCTTTAACACTTTTTAATCTTGCTTCCAAAAGTGTGTCACTGAGCTTTTTAATGGTATATAAACCTAAATGATTGGTTAGAATTTTCAACTTTTTTCATCTTTTTCTGCCTTCAAGTTGACAAACAAGTATATATAAGTACATAATTTTTGTAACTTTTTTTCATTTTAATTGCTGCATGTTTGAATTATGCAGCATAATAGAGTATTTACATTGCAAAACATTGTTATGCATTGTAAATATTCCTAAGAAAAATCTAAATGCAAGGTTAATTTTAGTAGCATGTTGATATTGCTATCTGAAATATGTTGATATTGCTATCTGAAAGCCTATTTCAGTATTCTGTGGTATTGGAATAAATTGAAGCAGACAATTAGTTTGCGAAAAATCCAGCCAAATATAAAGTAATTACTCAAAGAAAAATCTAACGATACTTAATCATTTTAAACATTTTACAGCTTTTATTTTACAAGAATGAAATATTTATAGTGCAAACGCAGCTCTTAACCATAACAAGAACTCAAGCTTTTATAGATTAGCAGCGTTACCACTCAAGTTATTGAGAAGATCCTAAATTTGCCCTCCTAAAAACCCATGAAATACCCAGATTATGTAAACAGTATTAGGTTTTTGTGAAAATTTCTTTTTTTATCACAGACATTTGCCCGGAATCACAATAGATAAAGTCGGCACTGTTAACAATAGCCCAAAGTTAAAAATATTTTTAACTAAAAGTATACTACCTTAATAAACTTACTAAACAACTAAAGAAACTTTAATACAGTTATTTACCATTAAGTTAATTTTTATACTCAGAAGTTAAATTGTATTATAACTGTTACTTATTAGCGATTCCGCATCCATATCGACAACCTCAACTTCTGCTTCGTCAAGTTTATAAGCGGAAATTAACAAACTGGAAAGCTGCTTGTTGAATTTTAAAATACCTGCATATCTCTGCCGACAACGATCACTACGTACATCTTCGATCACGGTTCGGTCAGGTTTAAATTGACGACAAGTTCCATTCTTACCAATTGATTGCTTTGCTAATGTTTTGCAAAGAAGCTTGTTAGTTTGTTTAGTTTTAACCAAGTTTATAACCGAATGTATTCTTTCCACACATGCTTAGAAGTGCGGTAATGCTAAAAAAATCGCACATAAAGTTACACAAAATATCAAATTTCTTCCGGTAATTAGGATCTGTTACTTCTTGTAGTCCCAGCCAGAATGCGGGAGACACCTCATCGTAGTTGACAACTAAGTAGCCAAGATCGTTTCTTATAAGCTGCAAGATGTCGCCATTGATTAGAAAGATGATCCAAGTGGTCTTTTGCAACAATATTCCTCAGAAGAGCCTGCTTCGGGTCCAACAGGCTTATCAATTCTAAAACACTGTTTTCTTCCAATAAAAACCTGCTTTTTATTTTAACGCAAGGTTTAATCAGGAATGACAATACATTCTTGCGAAACTGGAAGTCTTTTTCTCGTAATGCTTGGCGGATTAACAGGGCTTCACATCGTCCACCTAACTCAATGGTATCAAATTTTTCGTGGCTGGTTACTGAAGGATCAATGTCAGCAAGAGTATGATGCTGCAACATTTCTTGTTTAATAAAATGAGATTGGAACTCAATGTTAATGGCAATTACTTTGCCCAGTATGCAGCAAACAAAGAAAAGCATGTGCTTTGTGCCAACACTGTTTATTACCTATAAGATTTGACCGACTCTATCAACTTTATTTAATGAAGCTCGGGATTAAAAGTACAACTGAAAAGCATCCATTTGTTCAAAAATTCTCTCGATAACCGCTTCACGTTGTGCTTACAAGAAATAAACTATCAAATCGTTTAAATTTTGATCCACGAGCCATAAATCAACGAGAAGTTTCCATGACAAAGGAAGATGTAGATTCTTTGTCACAGATAAAAAATTATAATTGTGGATATGTCATGCTTATGCAAACAAAAATATTGTTCCTATACCTGAT